>NC_143041.1:27766196-27922446 GCF_057628025.1 Oncorhynchus mykiss | reverse complement strand
TCCCAATAGATGTTATATTATTATCTACACCTCTACCTTCTTAAAATTAAGAAAATAGAAAATATACATATGAGATTGTCTGATCACCATGCTTACTACTGGCAACTACAAATGTCAGAATCTCCCAAAAGAGCTATATGATGGTGTTTTGATGTTTCATTACTACACAATCCTACATTCTGTGATAAATTAGAAATGTAACTAAATGAATTCATAATGATCAATAAAAATTCAGTTGATGACTTCTATGGGATGCCACCAAAGGTTTTCATAAAAATAAGGCAACTGCATTCGCATCTGGGTTGAATAAATCACAGGTAGAAAAGATTTCAGAATTAGAAATGTTGTTAACTGCCTTAGAGCGGTCTCAATAAACACTTTTTTTTTAGCTAATAGTCTTTCCAAAGTCAAGATAGAACTTAATTTATTGATAAGACAGAGAGAAGAATTTGCGATACATTACTTCCATGGTAATCGTCCCAGTTGTTTACTGGCCAACAAGCTAAGCAGTAATGATCATTTAGCTGATATAGCCACTATTGAATCTGTAACAGAAAGGACTTCTATTAAGAACTGTACACCTCTGATTGTAAATCCACACCAAGCCAGACTAAGTCCTTTCTAAAATAATGAAGAACTCTTCTCTCAACAGATGAAGCTGCCTCACTGGGAGCCCAAATCTCTCTCAATTAACTCAAACGGGCATTGGGTAACATAAATAAAATCATCAGGATTGGACGGTATTCCTCCTGAGGTCTATTTGACATTTGTGAATCAATTAGGTCCAATATTGCTCAAAATGATTAACACAGCCGTTCACAAAGGTTCATTGGGGATGTGAATGCAGCACTAATATTAAAAAAGGTAAGGATGCCGCCCAGTGTCCTCACTATCTTTCATAAACGCAAATAACACAGATATTAAACTTTTCCAAAAATGTAATCCCGCCTTGACACTTACCTAGTCAAATTGGTCCACACGGATCAAAGCGGCTTTGTCAAAAAACAACCTCCGTTGACTATTACATATCTTAAATGCTTAGTCAGAAACAACAGATCCTTGGGCTGTTTTATCTCTCGATGCAGAGAAAGCTTTTAATAGAGTAAAATGGTCATATCTCTGGTATGTCTTGGAACATGGGAATTGGCTCCAATTTTATTCATATGATTAAAATATTATATGCCAATCCCTCAACCATAGTTATAACAGGCAATATCTGCTCAGCTCCGTTCATAATCACTAGAAGCAGCAGGCAAGGCGATCCGATTTGTCCTTTGCCATTTTTATTATCCATGGAACCCCTGGCTCAAGAAATTCTTCAATCGAATGCAGTAACATCAATTTCCCTCAAATCTGAATCAGTGAGGGAGGAAATTAAAACTGATCACTTCATCTTATTATACACAGATGATATTTTACTGTATCTAGACAATGTATTTCAATTGCTCTGAAACGCATTGAAGATCATAGATAAATTCAGCTAGTGGGGCAAAAAAGTATTTTGTCAGCCACCAATTGTGCAAGTTCTCCCACTTAAAAAGATGAGAGAGGCCTGTAATTTTCGTCATAGGTACACTTCAACTATGACAGACAGAATGAGAAAGAAAATCCAGATAATCACATTATAGGATTTTTAATGAATTTATTTGCAAATTATGGTGGAAAATAAGTATTTGGTCACCTACAAACAAGCAAGATTTCTGGCTCTCACAGACCTGTAACTTCTTCTTTAAGAGGCTCCTCTGTCCTCCACTCGTTACCTGTATTAATGGCACCTGTTTGAACTTGTTATCAGTATAAAAGACACCTGTCCACAACCTCAAACAGTCACACTCCAAACTCCACTATGGCCAAGACCAAAGAGCTGTCAAAGGACACCAGAAACAAAATTGTAGACCTGCACCAGGCTGGGAAGACTGAATCTGCAATAGGTAAGCAGCTTGGTTTGAAGAAATCAACTGTGGGAACAATTATTAGGAAATGGAAGACATACAAAACCACTGATAATCTCCCTCGATCTGGGGCTCCATGCAAGATCTCACCCCGTGGGGTCAAAATGATCACAAGAACGGTGAGCAAAACTCCCAGAACCACACGGGGGGACCTAGTGAATGACCTGCAGAGAGCTGGGACCAAAGTAACAAAGCCTACCATCAGTAACACACTACACTGCCAGGGACTCAAATCCTGCAGTGCCAGACGTGTCCCCCTGCTTAAGCCAGTACATGTCCAGGCCCATCTGAAGTTTGCTAGAGAGCATTTGGATGATCCAGAAGAAGATTGGGAGAATGTCATATGGTCAGATGAAACCAAAATATAACTTTTTGGTAAAAACTCAACTCATCGTGTTTGAGGACAAAGAATGCTGAGATGCATCCAAAGAACACCATACCTACTGTGAAGCATGGGGGTGGAAACATCATGCTTTGGGGCTGTTTTTCTGCAAAGGGACCAGGACGACTGATCCGTGTAAAATAAAGAATGAATGGGGCCATGTATCGTGAGATTTTGAGTGAAAACCTTCCATCAGCAAGGGCATTGAAGATGAAACGTGGCTGGGTCTTTCAGCATGACAATGATCCCAAACACACCGCCCGGGCAACGAAGGAGTGGCTTCGTATGAAGCATTTCAAGGTCCTGGAGTGGCCTAGCCAGTCTCCAGATCTCAACCCCATAGAAAATCTTTGGAGGGAGTTGAAAGTCCGTGTTGCCCAGAAACAGCCCCAAAACACCACTGCTCTAGAGGAGATCTGCATGGAGGAATGGGCCAAAATACCAGCAACAGTGTGTGAAAACCTTGTGAAGACTTACAGAAAACGTTTGACCTCTGTCATTGCCAACAAAGGGTATATAACAAATTATTGAGATAAACTTTTGTTATTGACCAAATACTTATTTTCCACCATAATTTGCAAATAATTTCATTAAAACTACTACAATGTGATTTTCTGGATTTTTTTCTTAATTTTATCTGTCATAGTTGAAGTGTACCTATGATGAAAATGACAGGCCTCTCTCATCTTTTTAAGTGGGAGAACTTGCACAATTGGTGGCTGACTAAATACTTTTTTGCCCCACTGTAATTAATCTAACCAAATCAGACCTACTGTCTTTCAATACCCCGATGGAGGACTCCATCTCTACTTATGGAATCCCAATCATTTCCCATTTAAAATATTTGGGATTAGTTATCTTTCCTTTCTTAGATAAAACCACTGACAAAATAAACTTTTACAGAATTTTCAAATCGATTCAACCTGACCTCAGTAGATGGACTAGCATCTCAGGTGCTTTAACCTGCAGAGTATCTATTGTCAACATGAATATACTGCCAAGGCTGAATTTCTGTAGTTCAATGCTTCCCCTTCTGGCTATTGAGATAAAACTCATAGTGCGGTTACAAAATGTATATAACAAGGTAAGCGATCCCGGATCACATTAACACATTTACAAAGAGGGAAAGACATAGGAGGACTATACCTACCAAACTTTAAATGATTTTTCCAGGAACTAGCATTTCACCACATCCTAAATTGGTTTAGACATGATTCTTCCTATTCCTCTGAAAGAGGTGGCCTATACTGATAGATCCCTTAAAGTCCCAATGCACTTGTTTTTATCAGTAGCGCTGCGTGGGTAAAATAACTGTGGAAGCCAAGCCAGAAGAAAATGCCATATTACAACAAAGGCTGAGACAATAAGATGACACAGTGGCAGGATAAATTCAACCACACGTTTGTTTCATCACAAAACCGGAGAGCAACCTCTGTCCATTCAAGTCCACAAAGCATATTGCAGGTAACAAACTGTTACATGACCTGCAGCATGACCTGCAGGTTAATGTTTATTTTCGGGCTACTAAACAACTATTGATTTAGAACCACAGAGAGTTACCACAAGTCACAGAGAAAACAGGAACTGCCTCCACTATTCCATCACTACTTCAACTTCAACATTATCAAATCACTTCTGCTTAGTCTAATGCAGTGACAACTGAAATATACCAAAAACGATTTAAATCCAATCAACATAAGCTAAATATGATGTGGTTGTCCATGGTTCTGATTTCTGTGTGTGTGTGTGCTTACATTCGTGCTAGTAGAAACAAACATTTTGACTCACCCTACTTGTATAGAAACGCTAATGCCATCCTCCTCTCTTTCATGTTGACAAAACGGTCTATGACTCTGTTATACAGTACACACTTTTAGTTTTTGCTGTCCTAGGCCACCTGGCTAAAATGCATGCTCGCAAGCCTAACTTCCATACATAGGCAAAGATGAGCCAGCTAGTTAACATTAGCATGCTATGTCAAACTACATTTTGAACTTCCATCCTCTCAGGCCAGGGGCACAATGTATGAATTTTTGGTTGGATCAGAATCGTCATTATAATCATTGCCCTGTACGGAAAATTAAGTAAAACCACAAGTCCAAATCCCTATCTCCATCCATGGCTAATTTAGGAAAGGGACAATTTTAGCTAGCTTGCTAGCCACCGGAGGACAACAACACGAGATGCAACAATTCAAGTTTTTCTGTCAATTATGTTTCACTCTCGATGTGATGTGATTGGTGTGAAGCCAAATCCAAACTGGCTTCCCTTAACATTTATTTTTGGTGCGCCAGGCCCAATCACAGTTGAGCTCATTCAGTTTAGCTCAACGCTGATTGGCTATTATTTTATACTTTTTATCAAGGGAGGCCAAATGCTCCCTGGCTTCCTTTGCATTCAATGCAATGGGCGGCAACAATGTCATACACTTTTTGACCTGACAGCATCAGATAGAAGGCTACACAGAGACAGAGGGGCACTGTTTCACTTGCTCAGATGCTTTCTCCGGTGAGATACTTTCAGCCACTTGCGAATTGAAGGACAATTATGAAACACAGAGAGACAAAAGATACATTATTTTATCTTTTAAAAAACATTATAGGACAATTTGGGGGGGGGAAGCCTGGCTTCCCTTAGCCTCCATGAATATACACCACTGTTTTTTATGTCAATATCAAATCAATTCTAGGTAACAATTAAGTGCCTTACATAGATTTCCATTCAAATTGGCAAAATTAGCTTTATAGCAAAAAAACTATTTCTCAAGCAAGGATATTGCTAGGAATGTCTGGGAGTGGTCTGAGTCGGGAGGGGGCAACTATGAACTAGCTGTAATTGGCAGAGAGATTTGGAACTCTTTGTTATTGGTCCATTAGCCAGTTTACCCCATGGTGATGTCACCATAGAAAGCCGAATCTCCCGGCAAATTAGAAGTATTTTCAACCAGCAACTATCAAGAAATTGATGGGAAATTGGGAAATCCCCCCCAATGGTCCAAATGTGGAATCCATACCCTTGATATATCTATATTTCTAACTTAGGTCAGGTATGCTGGGGAAACCCAACTACCAAACCATCCAATGATGGGATTTATAAATAAATGACCTGGGCTCCCCTGAAAGGACTGATCTCTATAATATATAAACATTTGGAAAGCTCATACTCTAAGCTGGCCATTAAAAAAGTATGGTCCATAGATATAACTGGAAAAATATGGTCTTTGCTTCCTGTAATCCAAACCATCAATTTACACATTTGAAGTTTGTTCACAGACTGTATTTAACACCAAGGAAACATTTTTGTATTTTTTATTCTTTGCTTTCAGGCCCACGGGGAAGAAATGGTATGGGGAGGGGTTTCTCTGGTAGCTAGGGTATAATCATTTGGGGGGTGCTTATATTTGTCCTGTTACACCCAAGTGTGGAATGTAAATGTGTTTCTTGCATATCCCAACTCCCCCTGAGACACAAGTGCCTTGCTCAAGGGCACAGCAACAGATTTGTTCACCTTTTCGACTCTGGGATTCAACCCAGCGACCTTGCAGTTATTGGCCCAACCCTCTAACCTCGAGGCTATCTGTCACCCCATCATTATTACAAAATCCTGTGTGATCAATATGATAATTTCTCTGTATGTATTTCTTAGTTTTCCTTTTGAGTGTCAGCCTACGGTACATGTGGTATAAACTGAGTGTGTGAATTGATATGAATATTCTACCTGTAACCCCCCCCAACAATAAAAATGACAAAGCAAATAAAAACTTGGTAACTGACTGACTGACTGGGTGACTGGCCGACTGACTGACTGACTGACTGGGTGACTGGCCGACTGACTGACTGACTGGGTGACTGGCCGACTGACTGACTGACTTGGTGACTGACTGACTGGCTGACTGACTGGTTGGGTGACTGGGTTACTGACTGACTGACTGGTTGGGTGACTTGGTGACTGACTGACTGACTGACTGGCTGACTGACTGACTGATTGGGTGACTTGGTTACTGACTGACTGACTGACTGGCTGGCTGACTGACTGGTTGGGTGACTTGGTGACTGACTGACTGGCTGACTGACTGGTTGGGTGACTTGGTGACTGACTGACTGACTGGCTGAGCGACTGGTTGGGTGACTTGGTGACTGACTGACTGGCTGACTGGTTGGGTGACTTGGTGACTGACTGACTGACTGGTTGGGTGACTGACTGACTGACTGGTTGGGTGACTGGGTTACTGACTGGTCACTAAGGCCAAGGTTGGAGACTGGTCAGGAGATCAGTGGCTCAGTAATCTCAGAGAAAGAAACTGGGAGAGAAAGAACAGGGAATTGAAAAAAGAGAGAGACTGGCTGAGGGAAAGAGAGAGAGAGGGAGAGAAAGAAACAGAGGGGGGGAAGCATAGAGGAAGAGCGTTAGAGTGAGACAGAGCCAAAGGTAACGATTGAGTGAGAGGAAGACTAAGAGAGGGAGATAGAGAAGGGGGAAAATATCAATTGAGGGAGAAAGGGAGAGGTAGTTTGAAAGAAATTGTGAGAGGAGAGGTGGAGAGGGTGACGTCACTTGTTGGATTGCAGTATTGAGCCCTGCTGATTACTATAATCCTGATTAGGAAACCGAAGGAAAAAAAACAGGAGCCCTGAATGACAGAAAGAGAAAAGACGAGAAAGAGTCCTTCACTACCACCAGAGAGAAACGGAGGTGGAGAGGAAACGGAGAAGGGAGGAGAAACAGAATAAGAAGAGGAGCAATTTGAAAGGAAACGTTTTCATCTGGGAATTAGGAGCATAGGAATCACAGAAACTACAGAAAGGAACCACATAAACACAGTAAGTAGATCATAAATCTGTGTAAAAAAAATGTAGAAGACAAAGTCACGGCATTATAGCTACCTTCCTCATTGATTTCTTCTCATATTTTATTGCCTAATTCTGCCCACCCTTTTAACCTCACCTCATACTTGTCATTCATACCCCCATGCCCTCCCCTCCCCACTCTTCCCCTCCGCCACACATTCTTCTTCCTCCCATCCCTCCTCCTCTTCCTTCCCCCAGGCCAGGATGCCCACTAACGGTACAAACTGTCCACTGAAGCTGCAGTTTGGTCTGATCAACCACGAGAGTCGCTACCTCACCGCAGAGGCCTTTGGCTTCAAGGTGAGATACCTCATCTGACACAGCTTAGTCTTACTGTGTTCCTGTCTAGACTGGTACCAGTCTGGTCCTGCTTTAGCCAACTCCTTTGTAGTTTTCATGCCAGAGTAGAGTAGATGCCAAAGAAGTTTATCTAAAGCAGGAAAGAGTTAGAAAGGGTGAAGACAGGGGAAGAGGGAAGGTGTTTTAGGTAGACAAGTGAAAACGGTCTATTCCCAGTGCTCTTGACAGTGATCTCTCCTCCATCAGGTGAATGCGTCGGCCCCGAGTCTGAAGAGGAAGCAGGTGTGGACATTAGAGCAGGACCCCCAGGACCCCCAGGTGGTTTACCTCCGCAGCCATCTGGGCCGCTACCTGGCTTCCGACAAGGATGGCAAGGTCACCTGCGAGGCCGAGGGCCGGAACACAGACTGCCGCTTCCTGATCGCTGCCCAGTCAGACGGCCGCTGGGCACTTCAGTCGGAACCCTACCTGAGGTTATTCGGAGGTTCCCGGGACTACCTGTCCTGCTTCGCCCAAGTTATCACAGAGGCAGAGTTATGGGCGGTGCACCTGGCGCTCCACCCGCAGGCCAACCTGCTTAGTGTCGCCCGCAAGCGCTATGCCCACCTGTCACCCGACGACGGCGAGATCGCCGTGGACCGGAACATTCCATGGGGCGTGGCGGCGCTCCTGACGCTCGTCTACCTGGAGGGGAAGTACCGGCTCAAGACCTGTGACAGCCGTTACCTTGTCAACGACGGGAAGCTGTCAGCGGAGAGCGGGCGGGGCACGGGGTACACGCTGGAGTTGAAGTGTGGGAAGCTGGCGTTTAAGGACTGTGAGGGGAAGTACCTGAGTCCCATGGGCCCCACGGGGACACTGAGGTCTGGCAGGTGCAGCAAGCCGGGGAAGGACGAGCTGTTTGACCTGGAGGAGAGCCACCCTCAGGTGGTGCTGATGGCAGCCAATGGGAAATACGTGTCTATACGGCAACGTAAGACACACACAGTAGACAAAACACAGTATGAACATAGATGTCACACATAAATATACAGTATACACCTCTTTTGTTCTCTTTTTTTGTTTTCTCTCCCTCTCCTCATGTGTCACTTCTAAAACTACTCAACTACTACTACTACTACTACCTCATATTCTCGTACCACTTGATACCTACTGTGGTAACTGAGCTTTCAGATGTACAGAAAATACATTAGCAGCCGTATTGAATATGCATGGACCTTCACCACTGTCATTCGATATGGATGATTGACAGCCGATAAAGACTGTTCCATAATTATGGGTAATGTAGTCTTCAGATTCCTTATCATATTGTCTGAGGTTGGGTGTTTCCTCAAAGACGAGAGGAACGCAGTTGATATCAAATCAAATCAAATGTATTTATGTAGCCCTTCGTACATAAGCGGATATCTCAAAGTGCTGTACAGAAACCCAGCCTAAAACCCCAAACAGCAAGCAATGCAGGTGTAGAAGCACGGTGGCTAGGAAAAACTCCCTAGAAAGGCCAAAACCTAGGAACAAACCTAGAGAGTAACCAGGCTATGAGGGGTGGCCAGTCCTCTTCTGGCTGTGCCGGGTGGAGATTATAACAGAACATGGCCAAGATGTTCAAGTGTTCATAAATGACCAGCATGGTCAAATAATAATAATCACAGTAGTTGTCGAGGGTGCAGCAAGTCAGCACCTCAGGAGTAAATGTCAGTTGGCTTTTCATAGCCGATCATTAAGAGTATCTCTACTGCTCCTTCTTTCTCTAGAGAGTTGAAAACAGCATGTCTGGGACAGGTAGCACATCCGATGAACAGGTCAGCATTCCATAGGCACAGGCAGAACAGTTGAAACTGGAGCAGCAGCAAATTATAATGGCTGATTATTCCAGTGCAGTTTATGTACTGTGTAGACTTAATCTCTGGCCTAACCTGCATGCACGACCACTGTGAAAAGTGTGTTACTGATTAATAGTGTCAGCATCACTGTATAATATGATAATGTAGTAACTTGTGCCTCTTTCCCATTGCCCGAGCCACAAACAATTCTGGAATCAGTTACCGGGTCTATGATAATGTCATAGACCAGGTAACTGACTCCAGAATCTACAGTGTTATTAGAATCTCATCGAGAGGGAATCTTTTCCTAGAATCTCTAGAGTGTTCTGTGTATCGTCTGTGTGTTTGATGCTGTGGTCTTTGGTGAATATTCTTGTCTGAGGAGTAGTGTTACTCTAACCTGAGGGTTGTAACTGTAGCTGTGGCTCATTGTTCCTGGTTAGCACTACGATCTGCAATAACCAAATGACTGAGTGAGACGAGCAGAAAGTGATTACCTCGAGGCCTGAGGGGTACAGGAAACCTCATGAGGGCAGGGAAGAAAGGGCGGTGACACACCTCTATGCTAGCGCTGAAAGACACTCAAACAGGATACACAAAACATTTCCTTACACTTACTTTTTCCACTCTCATTCTCTCTCTCTCTCTCTCTCTCACACACACACACACACACACACACACTCAGACGACAAGTGCACAGACACACATGCACTCACACACTTTCTCTCCCTCTCCATCTTGTACCTACAAACATGCATTACACACACTCTCTCTTTCACAAACACAAGCTTTGTCTCTCTCTTTCTCTCTCTCTTTTACAAACACTCCTGTATTGGTGAGTGATGAGGTGCAGAGTGTGTTAAATAATTGATAGTGCCAGGGCGGTTGTTCATTGAAGGCGGGGAGTCTGTTTTCAGAAACCCAAGCCCTACTCTAACTCTATGGGTCTCTGGCCAACAGCACACCAGGGGCATAGCCCATAGCAACTCAGCCCACAAATCAGAAAGACAACTGGGTCAGTCAGTCAGCCACAGACCCAAGCCCAGGGATGGAGATAAAGGAGGTTGAGAGGGCGACCCAGGGAGAGAGCTGCGAAGAGAATAAAGGAGGAGAGGGAAGGACAAGTGAGGAAAAAAGAGTTAATGGAGGAGAGGAAAGGGAAAGACTGTAGGGAACAGCCAGGGGAGAGGGTGGGGAGAGAGGGTTAGTGAGGTAGACAGGAGGAGAAGGGTGGAAGGGGAAAGCGTATATAGGGAGAGTGATGGGAAAAGAAGAAATAGAGGAAAGTGAGCGGAGAGTGGTTGTGAAAGTACATGAGGAGGAGTAAGAGAGAGAGAGCGGAGAGCATAGTCAGATATAGAAGAAGTCACCTTCTCTATGTGTTCGCACATAAATCAACAGGACTGCCAGTTCTCCCTGAAGAGCAGACGTGTCACCGTCAGATAGTTTACAGACACAACTAGGCTCAGAAACTGACTTGATACTTCTCTCTCTTTCTCTCTACTGCCTTCCCACTCTCTTTCTATTAAAGTGCCCATGTGGTGTGTGTGTGTCCATGTGTGTGTGTGTGTGTGTGTGTGTGTGTGTGTGTGGGTCAGATCTGTTATCATGTCTGTCGTCACCTCTCTACTCCCTCGGGTACATCGATCTGGTCTGGGAAGAAATTGTAAGAGAGACGAACGCTCAAATACACACACACACACACACACACACACACACACACACATCATCCCGCTACGGTCTGATAGACAGATAAAGGATGCAGTGAAATAAACAAAGAGAAAGAGAAAAAAATGAGAATAGCAATGGAGGAGAGCAAGTGAGAAAGATACAAAGGGGAGAGAGAGAGGGATTAGAGAGAGGAAGAGAGGGACAGTGGGCTGTGGCATCATTAATAATGGATGGCAGAGCGACTCTCTGATGTATTAGTCGTGCCTGATCCAGTTTTGGGTGGGCAGGCGGGTGGGCGGGCTTCCAGGTAGGCCAACACCAGGAATTGGAGATGGGTCTGCGGTCTGTTTTAAACCTTACACTACACTCTTAGAAGAAAGGGTTCCAATAGGGTTCTTCGGCTGGAGAACTCTTTTCGGTTCCAGGTAGAACCCTTTTTGGTTCTACCTGGAACAAAAAAGTTCTACCTGGAACCAAAAATAGTTATTCAAAGGGTTCTCCTATGGGTACAGCCGAAGAACCCTTTTAGGTTCTAGACATAACCTTTTTTTCTAAGAGTGTAGACTAGCACACTCTACCCTAGGCTAGTGATTTTTGAACCTCTCCTTGGGGACCCACAAACGTTTAATGTATTTTAACTATCCACAGCTAGACCTTAAGTGAATCAGCTCAGCTAGTTCAGGGTTACAACAAAATTGCTAAACGTCTGGGGATCCCCGAGGAGAGGTTTGAAAACCATTGCCCTAGGCTATGTAGCAGTCAGTGTGCACCATTTGGTATGATTGACCAACTGTAGTGTCAGCAATGCCTTTCAAGATATCAGATAGATGCAGTATCAGATAGTTTTAAAACCTTCCATTGATACCCCCTGAATTATAAAATCTTCTATTGATACCCCGAGTTATAAAACCTTCCATTGATAACCCCTGAGTTATAAAATCTTCCATTGATACCCCCTGAGGTATTAAACCTTCTATTGATACCCCCTGAGGTATTAAACCTTCTATTGATACCCCCTGAGGTATTAAACCTTCTATTGATACCCCCTGAGTTATAAAACCTTCCACTGATACCCCCTGAGTTATAAAACCTTCTATTGATACCCCCTGAGTTATAAAACCTTCTATTGATACCCCCTGAGTTATAAAACCTTCCATTGATACCCCGAGTTATAAAACCTTCCATTGATACCCCCTGAGTTATAAAACCTTCCATTGATACCCCGAGTTATAAAACCTTCCATTGATACCCCCTGAGTTATAAAACCTTCTATTGATACCCCGAGTTATAAAACCTTCCACTGACACCCCCTGAGTTATAAAACCTTCCACTGATACCCCCTGAGTTATAAAACCTTCTATTGATACCCCCTGAGTTATAAAACCTTCTATTGATACCCCCTGAGTTATAAAACCTTCCATTGATACCCCGAGTTATAAAACCTTCCATTGATACCCCCTGAGATATAAAACCTTATATTGATACCCCCTGAGTTATAAAACCTTCTATTGATACCCCGAGTTATAAAACCTTCCATTGATACCCCCTGAGTTATAAAATCTTCCATTGATACCCCGAGTTATAAAACCTTCCACTGATACCCCCTGAGTTATAAAACCTTCTATTGATACCCCGAGTTATAAAACCTTCTATTGATACCCCCTGAGTTATAAAACCTTATATTGATACCCCGAGTTATAAAACCTTCTATTGATACCCCCTGAGTTATAAAACCTTATATTGATACCCCCTGAGTTATAAAACCTTCTATTGATACCCCGAGTTATAAAACCTTCCATTGATACCCCCTGAGTTATAAAATCTTCCATTGATACCCCGAGTTATAAAACCTTCCACTGATACCCCCTGAGTTATAAAACCTTCTATTGATACCCCGAGTTATAAAACCTTCTATTGATACCCCCTGAGTTATAAAACCTTATATTGATACCCCGAGTTATAAAACCTTCTATTGATACCCCCTGAGTTATAAAACCTTATATTGATACCCCCTGAGTTATAAAACCTTCTATTGATACCCCGAGTTATAAAACCTTCCACTGATACCCCCTGAGTTATAAAATCTTCCATTGATACCCCCCGAGTTATAAAACCTTCCACTGATACCCCCTGAGTTATAAAATCTTCCATTGATACCCCCTGAGTTATAAAACCTTCTATTGATACCCCGAGTTATAAAACCTTCCACTGATACCCCCTGAGTTATAAAACCTTCCACTGATACCCCCTGAGTTATAAAACCTTCCACTGATACCCCCTGAGTTATAAAAACTTCTATTGATACCCCCTGAGTTATAAAACCTTCTATTGATACCCCCTGAGTTATAAAACCTTCCATTGATACCCCGAGTTATAAAACCTTCCATTGATACCCCCTGAGATATAAAACCTTCTATTGATACCCCTGAGTTATAAAACCTTCCATTGATACCCCGAGTTATAAAACCTTCTATTGATACCCCGAGTTATAAAACCTTCCATTGATACCCCGAGTTATCAAACCTTCCATTGATACCCCGAGTTATAAAACCTTCCATTGATACCCCCTGAATTATAAAACCTTCTATTGATACCCCGAGTTATAAAACCTTCCATTGATACCCCCTGAGTTATAAAATCTTCCATTGATACCCCCTGAGGTATTAAACCTTCTATTGATACCCCCTGAGTTACAAAACCTTCCATTGATACCCCCTGAGTTATAAAACCTTCCATTGATACCCCCTGAGTTATAAAACCTTCCATTGATACGCCCTGAGGTATTAAACCTTCTATTGATACCCCTGAGTTATAAAACCTTCCATTGATACCCCCTGAGTTATAAAACCTTATATTGATACCCCTGAGTTATAAAACCTTCTATTGATACCCCCTGAGTTATAAAACCTTCTATTGATACCCCCTGAGTTATAAAACCTTCCATTGATACCCCCTGAGTTATAAAACATTATATTGATACCCCCTGAGTTATAAAACCTTCTATTGATACCCCCTGAGTTATAAAACCTTCCATTGATACCCCCTGAGTTATAAAACCTTCTATTGATACCCCCTGAGTTATAAAACCTTCTATTGATACCCCCTGAGTTATACAACCTTCCATTGATACCCCCTGAGTTATAAAACCTTCTATTGATACCCCCTGAGTTATAAAACTTTCTATTGATACCCCCTGAGTTATAAAACCTTCTATTGATACCCCCTGAGTTATAAAACCTTCTATTGATACCCCGAGTTATAAAACCTTCCATTGATACCCCCTGAGTTATAAAACCTTCCATTGATACCCCCTGAGTTATAAAACCTTCTATTGATACCCCGAGTTATAAAACCTTCCACTGACACCCCCTGAGTTATAAAACCTTCCACTGATACCCCCTGAGTTATAAAACCTTCTATTGATACCCCCTGAGTTATAAAACCTTCTATTGATACCCCCTGAGTTATAAAACCTTCCATTGATACCCCGAGTTATAAAACCTTCCATTGATACCCCCTGAGATATAAAACCTTATATTGATACCCCCTGAGTTATAAAACCTTCTATTGATACCCCGAGTTATATAACCTTCCATTGATACCCCCTGAGTTATAAAATCTTCCATTGATACCCCGAGTTATAAAACCTTCCACTGATACCCCCTGAGTTATAAAACCTTCTATTGATACCCCGAGTTATAAAACCTTCTATTGATACCCCCTGAGTTATAAAACCTTATATTGATACCCCGAGTTATAAAACCTTATATTGATACCCCCTGAGTTATAAAACCTTATATTGATACCCCCTGAGTTATAAAACCTTCTATTGATACCCCGAGTTATAAAACCTTCCATTGATACCCCCTGAGTTATAAAATCTTCCATTGATACCCCGAGTTATAAAACCTTCCACTGATACCCCCTGAGTTATAAAACCTTCTATTGATACCCCGAGTTATAAAACCTTCTATTGATACCCCCTGAGTTATAAAACCTTATATTGATACCCCGAGTTATAAAACCTTCTATTGATACCCCCTGAGTTATAAAACCTTATATTGATACCCCCTGAGTTATAAAACCTTCTATTGATACCCCGAGTTATAAAACCTTCCACTGATACCCCCTGAGTTATAAAATCTTCCATTGATACCCCCCGAGTTATAAAACCTTCCACTGATACCCCCTGAGTTATAAAATCTTCCATTGATACCCCCTGAGTTATAAAACCTTCTATTGATACCCCGAGTTATAAAACCTTCCACTGATACCCCCTGAGTTATAAAACCTTCCACTGATACCCCCTGAGTTATAAAACCTTCTATTGATACCCCCCGAGTTATAAAACCTTCCATTGATACCCCCCGAGTTATAAAACCTTCTATTGATACCCCCTGAGTTATAAAACCTTCCATTGATACCCCCTGAGTTATAAAACCTTCTATTGATACCCCGAGTTATAAAACCTTCCACTGATACCCCCTGAGTTATAAAAACTTCTATTGATACCCCCTGAGTTATAAAACCTTCTATTGATACCCCCTGAGTTATAAAACCTTCCATTGATACCCCGAGTTATAAAACCTTCCATTGATACCCCCTGAGATATAAAACCTTCTATTGATACCCCTGAGTTATAAAACCTTCCATTGATACCCCGAGTTATAAAACCTTCTATTGATACCCCGAGTTATAAAACCTTCCATTGATACCCCGAGTTATCAAACCTTCCATTGATACCCCGAGTTATAAAACCTTCCATTGATACCCCCTGAATTATAAAACTTTCTATTGATACCCCGAGTTATAAAACCTTCCATTGATACCCCCTGAGTTATAAAATCTTCCATTGATACCCCCTGAGGTATTAAACCTTCTATTGATACCCCCTGAGTTACAAAACCTTCCATTGATACCCCCTGAGTTATAAAACCTTCCATTGATACCCCCTGAGTTATAAAACCTTCCATTGATACGCCCTGAGGTATTAAACCTTCTATTGATACCCCTGAGTTATAAAACCTTCCATTGATACCCCCTGAGTTATAAAACCTTATATTGATACCCCTGAGTTATAAAACCTTCTATTGATACCCCCTGAGTTATAAAACCTTCTATTGATCGATCACCACATTCTTTTGGAGAGATTGGAAACCCAAATTGGTCTACACGGACAAGTTCTGGCCTGGTTTAGATCTTATCTGTCGGAAAGATATCAGTTTGTCTCTGTGAATGGTCTGTCCTCTGACAAATCAACTGTAAATTTCGGTGTTCCTCAAGGTTCCGTTTTAGGACCACTATTGTTTTCACTATATATTTTACCTCTTGGGGATGTTATTCGAAAACATAATGTTAACTTTCACTGCTATGCGGATGACACACAGCTGTACATTTCAATTAAACATGGTGAAGCCCCAAAATTGCCCTTGCTAGAAGAATGTGTTTCAGACATAAGGAAGTGGATGGCTGCAAACTTTCTACTTTTAAACTCGGACAAAACAGAGATGCTTGTTCTAGGTCCCAAGAAACAAAGAGATCTTCTGTTGAATCTGACAATTAATCTTAATGGTTGTACAGTCGTCTCAAATAAAACTGTGAAGGACCTCGGCGTTACTCTGGACCCTGATCTCTCTTTTGAAGAACATATCAAGACCATTTCAAGGACAGCTTTTTTCCATCTACGTAACATTGCAAAAATCAGGAACTTTCTGTCCAAAAATGATGCAGAAAAATTAATCCATGCTTTTGTCACTTCCAGGTTAGACTACTGCAATGCTCTACTCTCCGGCTACCCGGATAAAGCACTAAATAAACTTCAGTTAGTGCTAAATACGGCTGCTAGAATCCTGACTAGAACCAAAAAATTTGATCATATTACTCCAGTGCTAGCCTCTCTACACTGGCTTCCTGTCAAAGCAAGGGCTGATTTCAAGGTTTTACTGCTAACCTACAAAGCATTACATGGGCTTGCTCCTATCTATCTCTGTGATTTGGTCCTGCCGTACATACCTACACGTACGCTACGGTCACAAGACGCAGGCCTCCTAATTGTCCCTAGAATTTTTAAGCAAACAGCTGGAGGCAGGGCTTTCTCCTATAGAGCTCCATTTTTATGGAACGGTCTGCCTACCCATGTCAGAGACGCAAACTCGGTCTCAACCTTTAAGTCTCTACTGAAGACTCATCTCTTCAGTGGGTCATATGATTGAGTGTAGTCTGGCCCAGGAGTGGGAGGGTGAACGGAAAGGCTCTGGAGCAACGAACCACCCTTGCTGTCTCTGCCTGGCCGGTTCCCCTCTTTCCACTGGGATTCTCTGCCTCTAACCCTATTACAGGGGCTGAGTCACTGGCTTTACTGGGGCTCTCTCATGCCGTCCCTGGAGGGGGTGCGTCACCTGAGTGGGTTGAGTCACTGATGTGGTCATCCTGTCTGGGTTGGCGCCCCCCCCCCCCCCCCCCCCCCCCCCCTTAAGTTGTGCCGTGGCGGAGGTCTTTGTGGGCTATACTCAGCCTTGTCTCAGGATGGTATGTTGGTGGTTGAAGATATCCCTCTAGTGGTGTGGGGGCTGTGCTTTGGCAAAGTGGGTGGGGTTATATCCTTCCTGTTTGGCCCTGTCCGGGGGTGTCCTCGGAGTGGGCCACAGTGTCTCCTGACCCCTCCTGTCTCAGCCTCCAGTATTTATGCTGCAGTAGTTTATGTGTCGGGGGGCTAGGGTCAGTTTGTTATATCTGGAGTACTTCTCCTGTCCTATTCGGTGTCCTGTGTGAATCTAAGTGTGCGTTCTCTAATTCTCTCCTTCTCTCTTTCTCTCTCTCGGAGGACCTGAGCCCTAGGACCATGCCCCAGGACTACCTGACATGATGACTCCTTGCTGTCCCCAGTCCACCTGGCTGTGCTGCTGCTCCAGTTTCAACTGTTCTGCCTTATTATTATTCAACCATGCTGATCATTTATGAACATTTGAACATCTTGGCCATGTTCTGTTATAATCTCCACCCGGCACAGCCAGAAGAGGACTGGCCATCCCACATATGCTCTCTCTAATTCTCTCTTTCTTTCTCTCTCTCGGAGGACCTGAGCCCTAGGACCATGCCCCAGGAATACCTGACATGATGACTCTTTGCTGTCCCCAGTCCACCTGACTGTGCTGCTGCTCCAGTTTCAACTATTCTGCCTTATTATTATTCGACCATGCTGGTCATTTATGAACATTTGAACATCTTGACCATGTTTTGTTATAATCTCCACCCGGCACAGCCAGAAGAGGACTGGCCACCCCACATAGCCTGGTTCCTCTCTAGGTTTCTTCCTAGGTTTTGGCCTTTCTAGGGAGTTTTTCCTAGCCACCGTGCTTCTTCACCTGCATTGCTTGCTGTTTGGGGTTTTAGGCTGGGTTTCTGTACAGCACTTTGAGATATCAGCTGATGTACGAAGGGCTATATAAAATAAATTTGATTTGATTTGATTTGATATTGATACCCCCTGAGTTATAAAACCTTCCATTGATACCCCCTGAGTTATAAAACATTATATTGATACCCCCTGAGTTATAAAACCTTCTATTGATACCCCCTGAGTTATAAAACCTTCCATTGATACCCCCTGAGTTATAAAACCTTCTATTGATACCCCCTGAGTTATAAAACCTTCTATTGATACCCCCTGAGTTATACAACCTTCCATTGATACCCCCTGAGTTATAAAACCTTCTATTGATACCCCCTGAGTTATAAAACTTTCTATTGATACCCCCTGAGTTATAAAACCTTCTATTGATACCCCCTGAGTTATAAAACCTTCTATTGATACCCCGAGTTATAAAACCTTCCATTGATACCCCCTGAGTTATAAAACCTTCTATTGATACCCCCTGAGTTATAAAACCTTCTATTGATACCCCCTGAGTTATACAACCTTCCATTGATACCCCCTGAGTTATAAAACCTTCTATTGATACCCCCTGAGGTATTAAACGTTCCATTGATACCCCCTGATTTCCTGTCTTCTTCCTCTCTCTCATTCTCTCCTCTTTCTCTCTTAGATGGGCTGTAGTCTGATCACAGCTGAGCTCAGCAGACTGTTATGGTGATGGTGTGGTGTGAAATGGACACACATACACACACACACACACACACATGAAATTGGACAATAAAGCGTGAAGCAGTGCTGAGATGAGAGGGGAATCTGATCAAACAGAAACACAAGCTCTGGTGATAAGATAGAGAATTGTTTTTTTAGACTAAGCCAATAGTTGCTTTAGAAAGCTGGGTTGAATGTAACTAAGGAGGACCCTAGTGCAGAAGACTGTTAGTAAAGGGGTTGGTAGAATCTGCCTGCCTGTCTGCGTGCATGCCTGTGTCTTTAATTAATGTTAATGCTATTTGTATTCTGCATAATGGACAGAGGTCTTTGACATTATGGTGGGTTACGGGCCATCCACATGTGGGTGTATAAGGGCATGCATGTGTGAGTGTGTAAATGTGCGTGCCCACGGATTTCAGACAGCCTGTATTGACAGTTATGAGTATCAATAAAACTTGGATTGATTTCGAACTGAACATACCACGAACTGAATTTGACTGACCTCACACCTCTGGCCCCTCCCAGGTGTGAGTATCTCGGCAAACCAGGAGGACGAGACGGACCTGGAGACGTTCCAGATGGAGATTGACAAGGAGAGCAGGAAGTGTCTGTTTCGGACCAACGAGGGGAAATACTGGGCCCTGGTGGCCCACGGAGGCATCCAGACTACGGCCACAGAGAGGTAACTCTAACTCTAAACCAGAGGTGTCAAACTCTAGTGTCTGCAGGTTTTTGTTTTTTTCTTTCAATTACGACCTAAACAACCAGGTGTGGAGATTTCTTTACTAATCAGTGACCTTAATTCATTAATCAAGTACAAGGGAGGAGCGGAAACACGCAGACACTCATCCCTCCGTGGAATGAGTTTGACACATGCTCTAAACCTAAGACTAACCCCTACCACTAACCCTAGCTCCAGTCACAACCCTAGCCCTAGCTCCAGTCACAACACTAACCCTAGCTCCAGTCACAACCCTAACCCTAGCTCCAGTCACAACCCTAACCCTAGCTCCAGTCACAACACTAACCCTAGCTCCAGTCACAACACTAACCCTAGCTCCAGTCACAACCCTAACCCTAGCTCCAGTCACAACACTAACCCTAGCTCCAGTCACAACACTAACCCTAGCTCCAGTCACAACACTAACCCTAGCTCCAGTCACAACACTAACCCTAGCTCCAGTCACAACCCTAACCCTAGCTCCAGTCACAACACTAACCCTAGCTCCAGTCACAACACTAACCCTAGCTCCAGTCACAACCCTAACCCTAGCTCCAGTCACAACACTAACCCTAGCTCCAGTCACAACCCTAACCCTAGCTCCAGTCACAACACTAACCCTAGCTCCAGTCACAGCACTAACCCTAGCTCCAGTCACAACCCTAACCATTTATTATCCAGGTCTGCCAACACCATGTTTGCAGTGGAGTGGATGGGCCGCAGGGTGGCACTAAGAGCCAGTAACGGGAAATACATCTGCACCAAGAAGAACGGTCAGCTAGCAGCCGTCAGCGACTCCATAGGTAAGTGTTTGTGTCTTTAAGTGGGTGAGTGGGTTCCATGGTTCTTATGCTTTTTAAACCTAATATTCCTTCCTCTCTCCTTAATTTCTACCTCTACCTCTTCCTCCTCCTTCCCTCTCTTTCCCCACCCTCTCTTCCCTGATCAGGTGAGGATGAGAAGTTGATTCTGAAGCTGATAAACCGTCCCATGCTGATCCTGCGAGGGTTGAACGGCTTCATCTGCCATCATAAGAACTCCAACACGCTGGATGCCAACAGATCAGTCTATGACATCTTCACACTGCATTTCAGCGATGGGGCGTACCACATCAAAGGTGAGGATATGATATGCACATTCTAGCTTATTGCATAGAATTCAATGTATTTTTCATGAAGAATTTAAGAAGTTTTGTGCAACTGCTTGTTTTAATCTATTGCTTTCTGCTTCAATCTGTCTTGACGTGTAAAGGCCTTTCATATAGTGCTGCCAGTCCATGTTGTCTCTCTCTAACTAACCCCTTGTAGGTGAGGGAGGGAGGTTCTGGTATGTGAACAGCAGTGGTCTGGTATGTTCAGACGGAGAGACACCAGATGACTTCTCATTTGAGTTCCTGGAGCACGGACGCATCGCCATCCGAGGCAAGAACGGCAGATACCTGCGAGGCCAGGGGGGCATGCTGAAGGGCGATGGGGTTACCCCCGACAGCTCTGCCCTCTGGGAGTACTGACCTATATGGGGGCCACTCTCCTACCCTGCCGGAGGTTACCCCTAACCACAGATCTAGGATCAGATTGGGGCAGATTACCAGATTACCCTAACCCCCATGTCCTAAAAATGAATGAACAGATTGGTAAAGAATATCTGACCCTAGACTAAAAGTTAGTGGAAACTTCTGCCCTCTCCCATAGGTCCCTTTCTGCCCATGCCACTCCCCTCAACCTACTCCTGGCATGCCAGCCAATGAAGAAGGCACAAAGAGAAAACAGACTATTTTTACAGGGGAGGTCGAGGGAAGACATGCGTTTAAATTAATGCACTAATTGTAAGTCGCTCTGGATAAGAGTGTCTGCTTAATGACTAAAATGTTCATTTAAAATAAGGCAGAGGTCTCAAGTTTTCAGCTCAGAAGAGCCTGGTCAGAAGAAATGAATCATGTTTGCTGGAGTCAACACTGGTCAGTGAGTCAACGGCAGATTCCAAACAACACTATGCTTTATAGGCTTGTGAGTTTTTTAAAAAATGTTTTTTTAAATTAGCATGTTACTAGTAAAAGTCAGGATTCAGAGTAAGTACCATACTCACACATAGAGGACTAGTCATGGCTTGGGTTTTCATTTTGCAACATTATTTTAGCTACAACAACACTATTCATGATACAACAGCAATACAACTACGGATATTTCCATTGTCTACACATTACTTTGTTTATACCTGATGCTAACATGCGTTCTTTGTCCTGTCGTGGTCCACATTCTCACATTCTGATCGTGCCCACATTTTCAGAAATATGTCTATACACGGTATTAAAATGAGTATTTTAATCGTATAGACCGGATGCATTAAAAGACACATTGTGGGTCTGATATCTTACAAGTGTAGACGGATTTGGGCCTGGTCTCCCAAAAGCATCTTAAGGCTAAGTTCAACTTAGAATCATAGGATCCTATGGTTCTAACAATGAACTTAGGCCTCAAGGTGCTTTTGGGAAACCGGGCTCTGGACAGTGAAACCATTTAAATCATCATTATCCAGCCTTCTAAAATCACTGACAGGTGGCACTATTGACTTATGGCATCAATATGTATCTTTAAGCAGCAATCAACAGTAGAAACAATATCAAAGCACACTCCCCATCCGTTTTGGTTAAAGGCTGAGGGATGGGGCTGGAGAAATGTAACCACTCTCAAATTCATAAACAGAGCTATAGCTGCAAGGACTTATATTTTGGGTTCTGATAGTTAAACTAAGCTCATGAGACATTTACAAGTTCATTCTTTTGATTTTACCTTTATTTAGTTAGCCAAATCAGTTAAGAACAAATTATTATTTACAATGACGGCCTACCCCGGCTAAACCCTAATGACACCGGGCGCCGCCCTAAGGGACTCCAAATCACGGCCGGTTATGATACAGCTTGGAATCTAACCAGGGTCTGTAGTGATGCCTCTAGCGCTGAGATGCAGTGCCTTAGACCACTGCACCACTCAGGAGTTCTTCAAGAATCAATGGGTACATATCCTTAATTTATAAGTCCAAAAATGGATGTAGCAACTGCTGATTGCCCCTTTAAAATAAAGAAATAAATATTATTTTGAAAGAATAGCTGTCAAATCATTTGCATACAGGGAGGGACCAGGAAATGTAGTCACAATAGATGGATAAGAGAAACATTTTAATACCACGTGTAGACATATTTCTGAAAATGTGGGCACAATCAGAATGTGGAAAAGATCAGGAAAGAGGACGCATGTTCGCACCAGGTATAAATGAGGCTATAGAGGAGTTGACATGGCTTGGGTTTTCAGTTTTGAAGTGTCTACTGGTCATCTGTAGCTCAGTTGGTAGAGCATGGCACTTTAATGTTTGCTATGCCAGGATAGTTGGTTTGATTCCTGGTACCACCCATGTGTAAAATATATGCATGACTGTAAGCCCCTTTGGATAAATATATCTGCTAAATGGTATACATTATTACTACAGCAGCTACAAATACTCCAGAACATACACACAATGCTACAAATACCTATAGAGACACTCTGGTGTAAAACCAATGTGCCTTAAACCAATTGTCTATTACTCTCTCTCACTTGATTCTCTGGTTTCACCAACTGTTCTTTTCCACTCTTCCATTCCCATTCTTCCCTGTCGTTTTGCCAATTCTGACTTTCTAAGCGAGTGACAGTGTGTAATAATAAACTCAGAAAGTCATCAATTCATCGTAGCTGAGTCATCATTAGCGGACAGCTTCCTTAGCATCGTAACATTAACAAGCATGACCCTCTTCCCCATGTAGGGCAGTAGGCCCACTTCAAAACACAGACACATAGAGTAATGGCTTCAGGTGATAAGTAGGAGCCCTCTATATGGGATACAGGAGTGTAATGGGTGTCGTTTGAGATTTTTACAGGCTTTTCCCTACAATCAAAACAGTAACATCATCCTAGAAAGAGTATAGTGCTCGTGATTTACAGCCTGTCACTTGGCAATGATACATACTTCATTTGTCTTTTGTTTTATCCTTTTCTAATATTAATTTTTCTGAAAAGTTTTGAAAAACTATAATAAAAATAATCTCTGAGATGTGTAAAAGTTATGTTTCGTGTGTGGATAATGTTGTCAGTGAAGTGACTCTTCAAATCCGTTGTTCTAACTAACTTTACAGGTACATTTTAATCCACACACACACACACACACAACCTACCTGCTATGTACTATTTTACAAACGTTCACATAAATAAATAAATGCTGTTTGTGTACTAAAACAGCAGAGGGAGACAAACAGTCATTTATTTCTCCTTTGCAGGAGATGTATTGGATAGTGAGTGTGGGGCTGAGAATGAAGATGCGGAGAGGATTGTAAATGTGTGGATGAGGATGTTGTGTGTGAGGATGTTGTGTGTGAGGATGTTGTGTGTGAGGATGTTGTGTGTGAGGATGTTGTGTGTGAGGATGTTGTGTGTGAGGATGTTGTGTGTGAGGATGTTGTGTATGAGGAGCGTATGTGGGATGGTAACGGTGTCAGAGGATGAGGAGGGGGTTCTCTCTGAGTTGCCTGTAAACGCTGAACAGTGTCTTGGTGGTCTGTCCCGTGGTCATCCCCAGTCCAATGGCTTCTGGGATACGAGCCTCCTGGAGATGCTCAGATAGGACCTGGCAGGGGGGAGGAGGAGGAAGAAGATAAAGAACAGGAAAAAGAGGTAAGGCTATAGACACAGAGAAAAGTTGAGAAAATACTACAGATTGTCTGTTTCTTGTGTGTTTGAGGATTTGTGTGTTTGAGTATTTCTTTCAACCCTTATGTTACCAGGTAGTTTGTTGTTAGTCTGGTCTCACCTGTGCCCGCTGTAGGGCCTGTCTCAAGCCCAGTCCCTGGACTCCCATAGAGGACTCCTGTGTGCTAGCAGTACCCTGGAGAAGAGCCTTTCAACACACACAACACACAGGGTGTAAGGGAGGAGAGGGAATGTAGCAAACAGGCACAAATGTTTATCACACACGTTGGGATTCCCTACCTGAACACGGCTTAACACTGCATGGTGTAGTCCACACACGGCTGCCATGGAGGAGCACTGCACCCGCACCTCCACAGCCTCCTTAACACTGGTGTCCCCTACAGTTACCTGGCCAACAACATACAGGTACAGTCATTCTCAACACATACCTCATACAATAGTCTCCCAGGAAAGTTAAACATGACCTTAAAGTGAGTCTAAAAGGATACAACTATAATAATATAATAAAATAAATTTTTATTTTTTTTAATCCAATGAGATTTAGTCAAGCATGCATACATTTTCTGTATGGGCGGTCCCGGGAATCAAACCCACTACCCTGGTGTTACAAGCGGCATTCTCTACAAACTGAGCTAAAGGACCACAACTGATACACCCAGTATCAATACAATCATGTTTTCATGATATGTAAAAATATAAAATAAATACACACCTCTTTGGCTGTGAGTTTGACGGTGTGTCGCCCTAGACACCGGGCGTAGACCACAGAGCTTTCCTGTCCTCCATTGTCCCCTCTGCCCCTCCAGTCCTCTTCTCCTGTCCCCTGTGACAGCAGCCAGCCCAGCACAGAGCCACACACACCCTGAGAAGGGCCAGCAGAGCCTGGTGGCTCCAGTCCTAGTGTCCTTCTCAGTAGCTCTGTTGAGACCTTGATGCTTGCTGAAAACAGCCCCCCATCAGACGCCACCATCCTCTCTCCTCCTCCTCCTCCATCCCCCCTCCCAGAACCCCTGCACCGACGGGTGCTCACGAAGGCCTCAACGATATCCATCGAGACGGTATCTGGGGAAATGGGGGGTCTGTTTGGGTCCCTGTGAGGGGGCGTGGTCCCAGTCACCTGCAGAGCATCCAGCCAATCCACTGTCAGCGTGTCAAGGGGCAGACTGACCCATCCACCCTCCAATCCCAGACGAGATGCCGGCTCCCCATTGGCCAGGAGGCGGGACAGCTCCTCAGACCCCAGCAGGCTTTGCAGGGAGTAGGTGAGCGAGCAGCTAACCGTCACAGGGAAAGATGTGTCCCCCGCCGCTGTTAGGGGCAACGACACTTCCATTCTCCCACCCGGCTCTAGTTTCTGGAATGGGAATGAGAATGTTTGAGAGGTGTTCTCCCCCCCTGCAGGAAGAGGGTAGGATAATGGTAGAACTCTCACACAGAACGTCCAGTTCCGTTCTAGAATGTAAGGACTAGAATTGTCCAGAACACAGGTCAGATTCAGGGAGTCTCTCTGTAGCAGGCGGCTCCACTTGGCAACAACGTGACACCTGATTGGCTTCTTGCTGACCGGGAGCTGCTCTCCACTGTTCTGATTTGCTAGCAGTAGGCAGCAGACATTGAGCACCTGATTCAGGTGTCTGAGGGAGTGGTTTTTGGACTGTATGGTGCTTTTCAACACAGATGCTCTGTGGGACAAGCAAGAGCACATACAAGTAAATTAACATGTTAAATAAGTACTATTCATCTGAATAAAACATGTTAGATCTACCATCAAATCTACTGCATGCCTCCTCACCTCTCACACACATCTCCGATGGCTGCAAGGAGGTCCCTCACTCTCTGTCCCACCTGTGATAAGGGGAGCCTGGGTATGCCCCCTGTCTCTGTCCCCTTAGGCAGGGTTAAACGCTGGAGCCTCCCCCGGAGAGACAAAGCCACCAACTGCACTATGCCTGTAACACACACACAAAAAGAAAACAAACTCGATAACAAAGATCGGTTGCAGAAAATATTGGTTGAGCTGAACACACACTTTACCTGAGGCATTGCGTGAGGGCCCAGCCAGGGCAATGACCCTGCAGACATTAAGGCTGACAGGACTCTGTAGGGTAGCAGACTCCCTTGCTCTCACCATGGCCTGTCCCTGGCCTTGCCTCTCCCCGTGGCTGACCACCAGGCTCTCTTCTGGCTTTGGAGCTTCCTCTCGCACCCCTGGGAGATCCAGGGCTAGAAGATCTGACCCTGTGCTGTAGTACAGGCCCTCCCTGCCTGCACACACACACACCACAGGCCCCGACACACACCCCTCTGTTAATGCTGCTACCTTGCCCCCCTCCTCCGGCCCCCCTTCACAGGTTCTGACCAGCACCACCCCCCCCCATTGGCCTACTGCCACCAAACACTGTGGACCATCATTTGTCCCGGTCGTGGTTCCGATAAACATGATTGGCTGCTCCATGCTGTGTAGAACTCTAACGCAGGGGCCTGATCGTCCTGGGAGAAGTAAGGGGAGGGAGCAGAGACGCCCATCAGGCAGGCCGCAAAGGATCATGGGGGAGTTGATGAGGGCAGCGTCGACGCCGAAGAGGAGCTTGAAGAGGAGAGGCTCCAGGAGAAAATGTTTGATGCCTAATGATGATGACAAACGTGGTAGTTTTGTTGTTGTTGAGGATGATGAAGATGATAAGGGTGGTGCATCACTGCTGTAAACGCAAGCTAACACAGGTCTCATGACCAGTCCTGCGGAACCATTTTCCTCTGATTCGACATGGTGACCAACTGAAACGACAGGTAGACTAAACTGAGTCAGTTTCTGGTGGTCAGCTGCTTTATAGAGAGTAAACCACCAGGCTGCGTCTCTCAGTGAGACGGTCACCAAGGTCCCACCGGACCCTCCCACCTCAATCAGAGAACACACCCCCTCGTCTCTGGCTGCCAGCGAATTAGACGACACCTTGATCAGAGCAGGGCCAGGGGATTGGTCAGCTGGGGGAGTGGGAGACCTGGTGAGACAGGACAAGGGGGAGAGGGTAATCAAATATACGTCATTTTTGCATGTTCAGTCTCCATAGTTCAAATGAAGAGGTTCATACTTAGGGTGCAGAGTTGGTAGACTGACACAGTACACCCCATCACTCTCACAGACAGCATAAACAGACTGCTTGTCCTCACTCAGCACCATGTGACACACTGGACTCAGGAACTGAAGAATAGCCTGGAATAACAGACAAGATGAGTGTTTCTTGTCCATGAAGAATATCAGATATATTTGACTGCCAGGTTCAAATAGACCCCCTGTTACTGCAACTTCAGCGTTAATCAATAATCAGTTCACCTGCTATTTACCCCTGTTCACAAATAATCTGTTTATTGTAATTGTATCACCTGCTGCTATTCATTTCAGTGTTTATCAATAATCAGTTCCTTGTCATTATATTACCTGCAACTCACCTGAGTGTTCATCAATAATCAGTTCACCTGTTATTCACCTGAGTGAATGTGTCACCTGTTGTTCTTTAATTGAAGCGGGCGAAGTGTATGGTTTGAGATTCAGGCTTACCGTCAGTTTCAGCTCTTGTGTGTTGAAGACCGACACCTCGTCGCCCCCAGTGCAAATCAACACATCTTCCCCAGACCAGATCACTTTAGCAGCTGTACCCGACGAAGGACATCCGAACTCAGCCCAAGTCTCAACAACAGCACATCTCGCCTCCATAGCCGAGAGAACTGGAAAAATAACAGGTCAGAAAGATTATTCAACCAAGAGATTATTCAAATTATCTTTATAGTCACAATTGGGAAATGTATTGTGCAGTCAAAGTTATGATAGCAGCAACTTATTTACTAACTAGTTATGTCCATAATACCAATTTGTAGGTCGTTTCAGTGCTGTAACTTGATTGAAAAAAAACATCAACTGGTTGTTGACGGATGCAAAACTCCGTGGGTGTTTCTGACTAATCAGCGTTCCTAACCGCTTTTTTTTATACCCATTACCCAAACACCAATACCGACGTATAACGTCATGAGCCTCCCACCAATCACAACATCGCAGGAAAACATCCGCCAAATTTTCTAACACGTTTTAGTGCGGTCGTAAGCTTTTAGCTATTGTAAACTCTTGGTTGAAGGCGTTATGTACGGAGCCAGATAGCTGCCAAAAGGTTGAATGTACGTAATCGTTAGGATCAGTAAGAAAAGCCATTTGTGAAACATGACACGTAAACGTGAAATTTAATCTGTGAACATACAAACACCAGGTTACGATTACGGACTAACATTTTAGGCTTGAACAAATCTTGTTGAAATTCTGACATACAATAATGCCTTTCAGAGTTTTAGCAGTTTCATCTCGCACAAAAAAACGTACCCCAAACCACTTGTTAGGAGTGCTACACGAACAAGCCTAACCCAGTATATAAACAAAAAAAAACGGAAGTCGGGGAAACCGGAAAAATAGGTATCCTGCACGTTTTCAAGTTAAAAGTCTCCATTCTCTCTTACTCCTCAGTTTAGTTTACTTCACATTTAGGTAGCTAATGTAATGGATTAGTTTGCCAGCGCAAGTCTAGATGGCACTAGCTGTATTGTGCCTACAACAGTGAAGTTTGCTAGGTGTATCTCTACAGCATGGGCATATCTCTGGGTGATGTGGACACCCCCATGTATGCACCTTCTCAAAATGTGACTAATTCAATATTGTACCATCCAATTCTCTGGGTTCTGTCTGCAATCATAACCAGTAGTGTATGTATGTATATGTATATGTATATGTATATGTATATGTATGTATATATATATATATATATATATATATATATATATATATATATATATATATATATATATATATATATATATATATATATATATATATATATATATATATATATATATATATATATATATATATTTGATGACTCTATGAATTATATATGACCACTGGAGTCTTTGCCACTTAGTATTAATATTTGTATATTTATTTACACTCATGATCTTGCCAAAGCATATTCTGTAGGAGGGGTTAATTTAAATGTAAAATAATTTGACATGATTTATATGAACCGGGTCATGAACATATGGACTTTGAAATGAACAAGGGAGAGGTTACATTTAGGCTAAATCAGGCATAAGCTTATTCCCACACTTGACAACAACTGTTCAGTGGTCTTAGGTAGTCTCCGTATAGGCTAATCTCTCAATTGTGATACTGCTACCCAGGTGAAAAGCTTGTGATCTCCATGCAACACCATGAGCCTTCAGAAAAGCACCCCTCAGCCTCAGAAGATGCCCTTCTGAAGGCATGCAGCTATAGTCATTATACTCTAATGTAGGCCCATTTGCCTACTAGCCAAATAAAGTGCAGAGCATGCTTGATGTGGGCAACTCATCATTCTAACATATTTGATCATTTAAATCATCCTTCATTCAGTTCAGTCAGTCTGACATCCATTCTGTCATTTGTCTGAGTGGCAATAGGAACTAAATCAAAGAGAACGGAACAGTCTTATTCATTTGTTTATTGAAATCCGTGTGTATTCAAAAGTATCATAATTAAGGTCTTTAGTAATTAATAATTAAACGTTTCATTTAGGCCTATCCAAATACAAAAAAATAGGCCTTCAACTTGTAGGCATTGCAATTTAGGCTCACACAATGGAAATATTTTAGAACTCTATTTGTGTTTTATAATGTTTGATTTATTTATTATAGGCCTCCCCTTAAAGAGATCCTAGCTCACAGGCCTCTAAATATAGCCTCTAAATTAATTTTAAATGCCGCTGTGTGTTATTTAATGGCCATATAGTGATGGCTATTTAACAGTCGGATGGCCTTGAGATGTTTTTCAGTCTCTCGGTCCCAGCTTTGATTCACCTTTACTGACCTCACCTTCTGGATGATAGAGGGGTGAACATACCGTGGCTCGGGTGGTTGATGTTGATTGATGTTGATGATCTTTTTGGCCTTCCTGTGACATCGGTTGCTGTAGGTGTGCTAGAGGACAGACAGTGTGCCACCTGTGATGCGTTGGACAGACCGCATCACTCTTTGGAGAGCCCTGCGGTTGAGGGCAGTGCAGTTGCTGTCCAGGGGGTAGTACAGCCCGACAGGATGCTCTCAATGGTGAATCTGTAAAAGTTTTTGAGGGTCTTAGGTGCAAAGCTGAATTTCTTCAGCCTCCTGAAGTTAGAGGCGCTGTTGTGCCTTCCCCACACTGTGTGGGTGGACCATTTTAAGATTGTCAGTGATGTGTATGCCGAGGAACTTTAAGCTTGTCACCCGGTGGTCTCCTCTGCGGTCCCATTGATGTAGATGGTAGTGTGCTCCTTCTGCTGCCTGAAGTCCACAATCAGCTCCTTCGTTTTGTTGACTTTGAGGAAGAGGTTATTTTCCGCCAGGGCCCTCACCTCCTCCTCACTGTAGGCTGTATCTTGTTGGTAATCAGGCCTAGTACAGTTGTATCGTCTGCAAACTTGATGATTGGGCTGAGCATGCTCCCTTGTGGAGTCCCTTTGTTTGAGGATCAGCGTAGTGGAGGTGTTTCATGCCTTCACCACCTAGGGGCGGCCCGTCAGGAAGTCCAGGACCCAGTTGCACAGGGTGGGGTTCAGACCCTGGCCCCAAGCTTAATAATGAGCTTGGAGGGTACTATGGTGTTGAAGGATGAGCTGTAGTCAATGAACAGCATTCTTACATAGCTATTCCTCTTGTCCATATGGGATAGGGCAGCGTTCAGTGCGATGGCGATTGCATCGACTGTGGATCTATTGGGGTGGTATGGAAATTGAAGTGGGACTAGGGCCGGGTTCTCCAACTGGCAGCCCCCGGGTTGAATTTGGCTGTTGGTGGTTTTATTTGACCCCCCAAGTATTCCGAGCAACAACAAAAAAACCTTTGTGGAATTTTCATTGTTGGACATAAAAGACTACAAAAACACCAGGAAATCAGCTCAGTGATTTTAATTTAAGAAATCTGTTCCCAAGTATTCCCACGCATAATAGAGAGACACATGATCGTATACAAATGTAAGCAAGGTTTAAAATGATTTGATTTTAGTCAAACATCCCTTTCTTGCTCTCGGTCCTCATCTTTGTAAGTCACCTTGATTTTGCACATGTGTGTTTTATCAATTTCTTTATGAAAATATTTAGCTAACTCCATGACAGTAGCTGAAGCAAGGGTCTACAGCACCACACACATAGACTACAAACGCATGCGGGGCCTGGCATGTCCTGAGCTTGTGATGTGAGCACAATTGGAATGGGCGAGAAGGCAGACACTCCAGCCTTTGGGTCTCTCGCTCCGCACTCCAGTAAAATTGGGCAAGCTTCGCTTCTCGCTCCGCTCGCATATACTCTGGCCCGGACTTAGCCAAGTGCTTCTTCTGTCTCAAAGAACTGGAGGGCTGGGAGCCGGAAGAGGACCCAGAGTGAGTTGTTGGACAATTTATTGCTAAAGAACCCTAAATTGGTTCTTTGTGTCCTTTATTTCAATGTGTGTAATGTGAATGAAAGAATGCCGCCAGAAACATGTAACTAGTAATGTTGTGCAGTGTTGCCAACTTAGCGACACATTTTCAAAAAATCGACTAGCAACAAATCTAGCGACTTTCTGGTGTTATTGGAGACTTTGCGACTGACGTGAAAGCACATATCGTTTTACTCTTCTTCTTACTCTTCTCAATGAGCCACGGGTGCTGCCTTGGGCCCCATCCCCTGCTGGCTGATCCCGCCCAGGGCGGGATGCAAAATGTTATTTGTCTAAAATAAATCACTGCACAAAAATAAATCTATGCATTTGACTCGCACGGCCTCAGTCACTTACTCACCTTGTCCACTGTGTGTGCCTCTCTGTGACATACGCTAAACATCTAGCTGGCTAGCTCATGTCTAAACTGTACACTCAAAAATACAGAAAGGAGTGGGAATCAAACCCTGAATTCAAAGGCTGGTTGAAGCCGTGTATTGGAGATGATACATGGGCATACTGCCTATATTGTAAGGCTGATTTCTACGCCAAACTTAGTGATGTAAAAAACACATGGCATCTCAAAAACATACTCAAAAGGCAAAGCCTTAACAGTTCCACCCAAAACAAACTGCCATTTACGGTTTAAAAAATTGACTCTGCAAAAAAGGGGCCACCATGGCATTAGCTATCGCTGAACACTGTTCCATGCTGGCATGTGATCACATTGGAGAAGCATGTAGAGCTGCTTTCTCAGACTCCACTGCTGCTACCCACTTCAAAATGCACAGGACAAAGTGCACAGAAATGATTAATGGTGTTCTAGCACCATACTTTCTGAAAAAGTTGGTCGCAGATGTGGGTGACCAGCTTTTCAGCCTCCTCCTCGATGGGTCCACGGATGTAAGTGTTTCTAAGTACCTGGGGGGTTGTGATAAGGTAATTTAGTGACACCAAGCAGACAATTGTATCAACATTTCTGGGGCTTGTTGAGTTGGAGGGAGGAGATGTCAAATCTATAGCCCGTGCTGTTGTGGCTTTCCTCGAAGTGTTGTCTTAAAAAAGAGAAACTCCTGGGGAGAGGGACTGACAATGCCTCTGTTATGACGGGGATTAACAATGGGGTCCATAAAGTGCTGAAGGAGGAGTATGGCCTCAAATATCTGGTTCTTATTCGCTGTGTGCCACTCTCTGCCGCTTGCTGTAAGTCATGCTTCCAATGACACCACCCCCCCCCCCCCCCCCCCCCGTAGTGAGGAGTACTTGGTACGAGAGACTTATAACTGGTTTTCAGTGTCTCCAAAGCGCAGGGAGGCCTACAAGGCCATATATGAGACCATCAACTGTGGGGGAAACCTTTACAGATAGCCAAGGTGTGTGCCACATGTTGGCTCTCCATTGAACCCACGGTTTCACGCATTTTGGACCAGTGGTAGGAGCTTAGGCTGCACTTCGCAGTCACCAAGTCCAGTGAACACTGCTACATGGCTGAGGTTTTATACTCCTGGTACAGTGATCCTCAAAACATATTGTATCTGACTTTTGTGAAGTCAGTGCTGGGTGAGGTACAGTTGGCCATCAAGGCTTTTGAGGGAGAGCAAGTAGATCCTCTTAAGCTACTTGACAGCTTGGTTAGTCTGATCAAGTCTGTGAGCAGCAGCAGGGTGCTGAATCCACTGGCAAATTTTGATGTACTCAAAGGGCCAATAGATGGATACATCAGTCCCAAACCGTACCTTGGTTACCTTTTTGAGTCAAAGACAGCTGAGCTCCACCTTGCGCCTGAGGATGAAAACAATGTCCGAAAGTGGTGTGTTGCCTTCACCATTTCCCTCACTAATGAGTTGAGGGTGAGACTGCCAGACAACATCGAAGCGGTGTGTTGCCTTCACCATCTCCCTCACTAATGAGTTGAGGGTGAGACTGCCAGACAACATCGAAGCGGTGTGTTGCCTTCACCATCTCCCTCACTAATGAGTTGAGGGTGAGACTGCCAGACAACATCGAAGCGGTGTGTTGCCTTCACCATCTCCCTCACTAATGAGTTGAGGGTGAGACTGCCAGACAACATCGAAGCGGTGTGTTGCCTTCACCATCTCCCTCACTAATGAGTTGAGGGTGAGACTGCCGGACAACATTGAAGCGGTGTGTAGCCTTCACCATCTCCCTCACTAATGAGTTGAGGGTGAGACTGCCGGACAACATTGAAGCGGTGTGTAGCCTTCACCATCTCCCTCACTAATGAGTTGAGGGTGAGACTGCCAGACAACATTGAAGCGGTGTGTTGCCTTCACCATCTCCCTCACTAATGAGTTGAGGGTGAGACTGCCAGACAACATCGAAGTGGTGTGTAGCCTTCACCATCTCCCTCACTAATGAGTTGAGGGTGAGACTGCCAGACAACATCGAAGCGGTGTGTAGCCTTCACCATCTCCCTCACTAATGAGTTGAGGGTGAGACTGCCGGACAACATCGAAGCGGTGTGTTGCCTTCACCATCTCCCTCACTAATGAGTTGAGGGTGAGACTGCCGGACAACATCGACGCATTGCAGTAGATGTCAGTTTTCAATGTGGAGGAAACTCTAAAGCACAATAAGAGCCCTGGAGGAATAGAGAAAAAGAGCCAATCTCATTGGCTACTCCCCTGCAGAGATAGACAAGATTGTCCAGCAATGGCGTGCCATCCAGCTTAGTAAATGGAATGAGACACAAAACACACTGGGAATCTGGAGTGAGATTTGGAAGTTCAGGGATGCAGCTGATATCAACCCGTTTCAAGAACTTGCCATGGCTGCTGTGTCTGTGTTGTCCTTGCCACTTAGAAATCGCATGTCCTTGCAGACCCTTAACTCCATCCTGTACATTCGATATGGACTGAAGCTGTCTGGTGAGGCTTGCTATGAGCACCAGCTGCCTGATAATGTTTTGCAGCTTTTTGACACATCAGCTGCTTACTCATTTAAATCAGCTCCCTCAGAGGGGGAAAGCGAGATCAGACTAGGAAAATCGTTTTGAATGGTCATCCAAGTCGGAAACTCTGGCATCTTTTGAATGTTCGAAATCATAGTGTAAGAACACTTTTAAAGCCTAAAAGGATAAGATGATCCAACTTGGCTAACCACAGCAGTAAGCTGGGTACCTGTTTAGCAAATTCACTAATGTGTAAGTTTATTAATAACCTAGTTAGCTTTCACATGTTCTTGTCAAACTGTCAATAAATTAGCTAGCAAGAAACAAGATATGCCAAAAAAAATCTAAAAACCATTTCAGGGCAAATAAATCAGATTTGACCATTCAGACAAGTCGCAATGCTAGGAATCAGATTTGTATATGACATCTAACCACCTACCAAGGCGGAAAATGTGACTTGAAATATCTGATTCCATTGGCTTTTTGGCTGTTCAGACTGAAGGAGAAAGAAGAGATTCAAATCGGATAAGCAATTAAAAAAAAAACATTTAGTCACTTCAAACTGCCAATGTGAACAAGGCTTTAGATCATGTATTTTCAGGCAGAGATACTTTTGGTCATGTAGTGTATGTTGACACCTGCTTGTTGAACACCTCATTCCAAAATCATAGCCATTAATATGGTTTTGGTCCCCCCATTGCTGCAATAACAGCTTCCACTCTTCTGGGAAGGCTTCCCACTAGATGTTGAAACATTGCTGCGGGGACTTGCTTCCGTTCAGCCATGAGCATTAGTGAGGTTGGGCACTGATGTTGGGTGATTAGGCCTGGCTCGCAGTCGGCATTCCAATTCAACCCAAAGTTGTTCAATGGGGTTGCGGTCAGGGCTCTGTGCAGGCCAGTCAAGTTCTTCCACACAGATCTCTACAAACCATTTCTATATGGACCTCACTTTGTGCACTGAGGCATTGTCATGCTGAAACAGGAAAGGGCCTTCCCCAAACTGTTGCCACAAAGTTGCAAGCACATAATTGTCTAGAATGTAATTGTATTCTGTAGCATTGAGAATTTCCTTTACTGGTAAGGAGCCTAGTCTGAACCATGAAGAACAGCCCCAGACCATTATTTCTCTTCCATCAAATTGTACAGTTGGCACTATGCATTGGGTCAGGTAGCGCCAAACCCAGGCATTACAGGGTTAGCAATCTCTGCTCTAAAGAAACTGCGATATGCACATTGAGCTCATAGAAAAAAAATCTACTAAATGTAATGACGTTGTTTAATTAAAAACCGAAAAATAACCAACATTTTGGTTAATCACTCAGCACACAACCAAAAGGCAAATGTTTTCATGACTTTACGATTTTGGCTTTGTGGCAGTGGTAACAATTGGAAACCGTTTTGCCTGTTGTGCTGATGTTGGCAAGCTAATGGGCCAGGGTTCTGGTCTGGAAGCAGGCTTTTGACTGCAGTTACAGTAGTACTTAGGTTCTGCAGTTTAACTGAATCATGACTGAGAAAGACAATTCCCATTGATGGCCACGTAGAGAAGTCACATTTGAAAATTCCTAATAAGTCACTTTAGTCAACTTTGTGGACAAAACGAAGGCACTCCTTCGATATAAAGTTGTTTTTAACATGTCAGTTTGTTGCTTTCATGAGGTTGGAATAATAACACGTTCTACTACTTAAGACATTGTCTCGGAGTGGAGCTGGAGTGGATCGAGTTTGGCTGGAGTGTGGAGCGGCCTGGTATGTTTGGTCTGTTTCTCAAGCGTTCCCGGAAGTCTCGATGTTGCAACTCTGGGTTTAGAATCTCTGAATCTACACTGCTCAAAAAAATAAAGGGAACACTAAAATAACACATCCTAGATCTGAATGAATGAAATATTCTTATGAAATACTTTTTTCTTTACATCGTTGAATGTGCTGACTACAAAATCACACAAAAATGATCAATGGAAATCAAATTTATCACCCCATGGAGGTCTGGATTTGGAGTCGCACTCAAAATTTAAAGTGGAAAACAACACTACAGGCTAATCCAACTTTGATGTAATGTCCTTAAAAGATGTCAAAATTAGGCTCAATAGTGTGTGTGTGGCATCCACGTGCCTGTATGACCTCCCTACAATGCCTGGGCATGCTCCTGATGAGGTGGCGGATGGTCTCCTGAGGGATCTCCTCCCAGATCTGGACTAAAGCATCCGCCAACTCCTGGACAGTCTGGTGCAATGTGGTGTTGGTGGCGTTGGTGGATGGAACGAGACATGATGTCCCAGATGTGCTCAATTGGATTCAGGTCTGGGGAACGGACGGGCCAGTCCATAGCCTCAATGCCTTCCTCTTGCAGGAACTGCTGACACATTCCAGCCACATGAGGTCTAGCATTGTCTTGCACTAGGAGGAACCCAGGGCCAACCGCACCAGCATATGGTCTCACAAGGGGTCTGAGGATCTCATCTCGGTACCTAATGGCAGTCAGGCTACCTCTGGCAAACACATGGAGGGCTGTGCATCCCCCCCAAAGAAATGCCACCCCACACCATGACTGACCCACCGCCAAACCAGTCATGCTAGAGGATGTTGCAGGCAGCAGAACGTTCTCCACGGCGTCTCCAGACTGTCACGTCTGTCACATGTGCTCAGTGTGAACCTGCTTTCATCTGTGAAGAGCACAGGGCACCAGTGGCAAATTTGCCAATCTTGGTGTTCTCTGGCAAATGCCAAACGTCCTGCACGGTGTTGGGCTGTAAGCACAACCCCCCCACCTGTGGACGTTTGAGCAGACACATGCACATTTGTGGCCTGCTGGAGGTCATTTTGCAGGGCTCTGGCAGTGCTCCTCCTGCTCCTCCTTGCACAAAGGCGGAGGTAGCGGTCCTGCTGCTGGGTTGTTGCCCTCCTACGGCCTCCTCCACGTCTCCTGATGTACTGGCCTGTCTCCCGGTAGCGCCTCCATGCTCTGGACACTACGCTGACAGACACAGCAAACCTTCTTGCCACAGCTCGCATTGATGTGTCATCCTGGATGAGCTGCACTACCTGAGCCACTTGTGTGGGTTGTCGACTCCGTCTCATGCTACCACTAGAGTGAAAGCACCGCCAGCATTCAAAAGTGACCAAAACATCAGCCAGGAAGCATAGGAACTGAGAAGTGGTCTGTGGTCACCACCTGCAGAACCACTCCTTTATTGGGGGTGTCTTGCTAATTGCCCATAATTTCCACCTGTTGTCTATTCCATTTGCACAACAGCATGTGAAATTTGTCAATCAGTGTTGCTTCCTAAGTGGACAGTTTGATTTCACAGAAGTGTGATTGACTTGGAGTTACATTGTTGTTTAAGTGTTCCCTTTATTTTTTTGAGCAGTGTATAATTTGTCTGCTCTAAATTCTTTTGACCAGCAGGAGACACTATTGAGTACACTGTGTTGATCAGTGTCTAATTTACCTATTTTCGACACATTTGGCTCAAAGGCCTCAATGCTTCAGGAAGCTTTGTTTCCCCATCACTAGAGCGTGTAACTGGAAAAATACTGGTTAAAACAGTGTAGCTACAATATGTAACGTTTTGGGCGACCTGACCAAATTGACATTGAAACGTGAGTTATAAATATGTAATTCTCATTGAAAGCAAGTCTAAGAAGCGGTAGATCTGTTCTGTGTGTGCTATTTTCATGCGTCCCGTTCTTAAGTTTTGGTTTTACTTCGCTTTTGTACTCTAGCTGAAAATACAATATTTTGGGTTACTGAACAGAAGCCAGCCGCACCGTGTCAGAGGAAACATCGTCCACCGTCAGCTTGCAGGCGCCCGGCCCGCCACAAGGAGCCGGTAGAGTGCGATGAAAATCCCAGCCGGCCAACCACTCCCTTAACCCAGACGACCCTGGCCCAATTATGCGGCACCTCGTGGGTCTCCTGGTCACGGCCGGTTGTGACCTAGCCTGGGATCAAACCCGGGTCTGTAGTGATGCATCAAGCACTGCGATGCAGTGCCTTGAAACGCTGCGCCACTAGGGTTTTGCTGGTACAATGATTCTCTACACTTTACATTTGCTTGTTTTGTCACAAACTGAAATTAAGTTTTCGCAACAAAGCCTCCTTCACTCACGCCCCAAACTTACCCTCGTAAAACTGACTCCTACCGATCCTCGACTTCAGTGATGTCATCTACAAAATAGCTTACAACACTCAGACTGCATCCAGTTTGCTGAGTAATCACAGTGCCATCCGTTTTGTTACCAAATCACCTCATACCACTGCGACCTGTATGCTCTAGTCGGCTGGCCCTCGCTACATATTCGTCACCAGACCCACTGGCTCCAGGGTCATCTATAAGTCTATGCTAGGTAAAGCTCAGCCTTATCTCAGTTCACTGGTCACGATAACAACACCCACCCGTAGCACACATTCCAGCAGGTACAGTGGGGAGAACAAGTATTTGATACACTGCCGATTTTGCAGGTTTTCCTACTTATAAAGCATGTAGAGTTCTGTAATTTTTATCATAGGTACACTTCAACTGTGAAAGACGGAATCTAAAACAAAAATTCAGAAAATCACATTTGTATGATTTTTAAGTAATTAATTAGCATTTTATTGCATAACATAAGTATTTGATCACCTACCAACCAGTAAGACCTCACAGACCTGTTAGTTTTTCTTTAAGAAGCCCCCCTGTTCTCCACTCATTACCTGTATTAACTGCACTTGTTTGAACTCGTTACCTGTATAAAAGACACCTGTCCACACACTCAATCAAACAGACTCCAACCTCTCCACAATGGCCAAGACCAGAGAGCTGTGTAAGGACATCAGGGATAAAATTGTAGACCTGCACAAGGCTGGGATGGGCTACAGGACAATAGGCAAGCAGCTTGGTGAGAAGGCAACAACTGTTGGCGCAATTATTAGAAAATGGAAGAAGTTCAAGATGACAGTCATTCATTCTCGGTCTGGGGCTCCATGCAAGATCTCACCTCGTCAATGATCATGAGGAAGGTGAGAGATCAGCCCAGAACTACACGGCAGGATCTGGTCAATGACCTGAAGAGAGCTGGGACCACATTCTCAAAGAAAACCATTAGTAACACACTACGCCGTCATGGATTAAAATCCTGCAGCGCACGCAAGGTCCCCCTGCTCAAGCCAGCGCATGTCCAGGCCCGTCTGAATTTTGCCAATGACCATCTGGATGATCCAGAGGAGGACTGGGAGAAGGTCATATGGTCTGATGAGACAAAAATAGAGCTTTTTGTTTTAAACTCCACTCGTCGTGTTTGGAGGAAGAAGGATGAGTACAACCCCAAGAACACCATCCCAACCGTGAAGCATGGAGGTGGAAACATCATTCTTTTTCATTCTTTTTCTGCAAAGGGGACAGGACGACTGCACCGTATTGAGGGGAGGATGGATGTATCGCGAGATCTTGGCCAACAACCTCCTTCCCTCAGTAAGAGCATTGAAGATGGGTCGTGGCTGGGTCTTCCAGCATGACAACGACCTGAAACACACAGCCAAGGCAACTAAGGAGTGGCTCCGTAAGAAGCATCTCAAGGTCCTGGAGTGGCCTAGCCAGTCTCCAGACCTGAACCCAATAGAAAATCTTTGGAGGGAGCTAAAAGTCCGTATTGCCCAGCGACAGCACCGAAACCTGAAGGATCTGGAGAAGGTCTGTATGGAGGAGTGGGCCAAAATCCCTGCTGCAGTGTGTGCAAACCTGGTCAAGAACTACAGGAAACGTATGATCTCTGTAATTGCAAAAAAAGGTTTCTGTACCAAATATTAAGTTCTGCTTATCTGATGTATCAAATACTTATGTCATGCAATAAAATGCAAATTAATTACTTAAAAATCATACAATGTGATTTTCTGGATTTTTGTTTTAGATTCCGTCTCTCACAGTTGAAGTGTTCCTATGATAAAAATTACAGACCTCTATATGCTTTGTAAGTAGGAAACACTGCCGATTTTGCAGGTTATCAAATACTTGTTCTCCCCACTATATCTCACTTATCATCCCCAAAGCCAACACCTCATTTTGCCGCCTTTCCTTAAAGTTCTCTGCTGCCAGTGACTGGAACGAATTGCAAAAATCGCTGAAGTTGGAGACTTTTATTTCCCTCACCAACTTTAAACATCAACTATCTGAGCAGCTAACCGATCGCTGTAGCTGTACATAGTCCATCGGTAAATAGCCCACCCAATCTACCTACCTCATCCCCATACTGTTTTTATTTTATTTACTTTTCTGCTCTTTTGCACACCAGTATCTCTACTTGCACATCATCTGCTCATTTATCACTCCAGTGTTAATCTGCTAAATTGTAATCATTTGCTCATATGGCCTATTTATTGCCTACCTCATGCCTTTTGCACACACTGTATATAGACTTTCTTTATTTCTACTGTGTCATTGACTTGTTTATTGTGTTATTGGCTTGTTTATTGTTTACTCCATGTGTAACTCTGTTGTCTGTCACACTGCTTTGCTTTCTTGGCCAGGTCGCAGTTGCAAATGAGAACTTGTTCTCAACTAGCCTACCTGGTTAAATAAAGGTGAAATCATTTTTTTTATTTTTTAAACCAGGAGAGCCTAGCGATTTCTGCATATTAGTATATATTTTGAACTGTATTGTAGTTCAGTTTATTGGTCTTACAGGTTCTTAAAAAGTCATACTAAACACTGAAATACTTTTACATTACAATAAAAATAACAAATGTTAGAGCATTGGGCCAGTAACTGAAAAGTCACTGGTTCAAAAATAGGTCTATACTAATGCTGAGAATGTTATTTATTAACAGCCTGTAACTTGGCTAGAAAAATCATAATGCAGAAGAACATGCATCAGGTGACATTGAGGTCAAACGTCTCGTATGTCAATTTGGAAAGTAATCAGACCCCTTGACTTATTCCACATTTTGTTACGTTACAGCCTTATTGTAAACTGTACTAAATCATTTCCCCCCTCAATGTACACACAATTCCCCATAATGACAAAGCAAAAACAGGTTTAGATTTTTTTGCAAATTATTATAAAAAACTGACATTTACATAAGTATTCAGACCCTTTACTCAGTACTTTGTTGACGCACCTTTGGCAGCAATTACAGCCTTGAGTCTTCTTGGGTATGACACTACAAGTTTGACACACCATTCTTCTCTGCAGATCACCTCTAGCTCTGTCAGGTTGGATGGGGAATGTCGCTGCACATCTATTTCCAGGTCTCTCCAGAGATGTTTGATCGGGTTCAAGTCCGGCCTCTGGCTGGGCCACTCAAGGACATAGACTTGTCCCGAAGCCACTCCTGCATTGTCTTGGCTGTGTGCTTAGGATCGTTGTCCTGTTGAAAGGTGAACCTTCGCCCCCAGTCTGAGGTCCTGAGCGCTCTAGAGCAGGTTTTCATCAAAGATCTCTCTGTACTTTGCTCTGTTAATTTTTCCCTCGATCCTGACCAGTCTCCCAGTCCCTGCTGCTGAAAACATCCCCACAACATGATACTGCCACCACCATGCTTCACCGTAGGGATGATGCCAGGTTTCCTCCAGATATGATGCTTGGCATTTAGGCCAAATAATTAAATCTGGGTTTCCGCAGACCAGAGAATCTTGTTTCTCAGTGTCTGAGAGTCTTTAGGTGCCTTTTGGCAAACTCCAAGTGGGCTGTCATGTGCCTTTTTTACTGAGGAGTGGTTTCCGTCTGACCACTACCATAAAGGCCTGATTGGTGGAGTGCTGCAGAGATGGTTGTCCTTCTGGAAGGTTCCCCCATCTCCACAGAGAGACTCTGAAGCTCTGTCAGAGTGATCATCAGGTTCTTGGTCACCTCTCTGATTGCTCAGTTTGGACGGGTCCCCAGCTCTAGGAAGAGTCTTGGTGGTTCCAAACTTCTTCCACGCTGCAGAATTGTTTGGTACCCTTCCCCAGATCTGTGCCTTGACACAATCCTGTCTCGAAGCTCTACGGACAATTCCTTCGACCTCATGTCTTGGTTTTTGCTCTGACATGCACAGCCAACTGTGGGACCTTTATATAAACAGGTGTGTGTGTGTGTGTGTGTGCCTTTCCAAATCATGTACATTCAATTTAATTTGCTACAGGTGGACTTCAATCAAGTTGTATAAACATCTCAAGGTTGATCAATGGAAACAGGATGCTCCTGAGCTCAATTTCGAGTCTCATAGCAAAGGGTCTGAATACTTATGTAATTTTGTAAAAATTCATGAAAAAATTGATGTAAAACCTTGTTGTCATTATGGGGTATTGTGTGTTGAATACATTTTAGAATAAAGCTGTAACGTAACCAAATGTGGAAAAAGTCAAGGGGTGTGAATACTTTACAAATGTACTGTAAATACAGGCATATCTGAAGATACGTTTGTCATATATAATCAGTTCTAACAAATGAACACAATATAACCTTCGAATGTGAGGATCTGCTGTTAAACCTGCTGACAAATTGTAGTGAATGTTGGGGTAGAGAAGCTAACACGGGTCGCTGGAGTGAAAGGCAAATACCCTAAGCATTGCGGATCGCTACAATATGTTGGTGTTGTGCACTAGTTGATGTGCGTAATAGCCATGCGTAAAAGGGAGAGCGAGAGACTTGTGCACATAAAATAAAAGGACCCGCCTGCTTGTACTCTGCTGCTTGCTGCTCAGAAAAAAATATTTTATCCCTCAGCGTAGTGGTCAACCCTCATCAGTAATGATTCACGCCTCAACCTCGTACATTGTTTAATCTCTATTGGGCGGTGAATTTGCTGGATACACCGGGAAAGCGCGCCATCCGGAAGACATGGAAATAAAGATTGCCAGTGGAGATGATTTTGATTAGTTGTGATAATTGACTTAATTTCACTATAATCTATAGTACTTTCGCCTTTTACTGGCATTAACCCTTCTAGTCAACCGCAGAAATAGTGCGTACAAATAGGGCATGTTACCAGTCCCTATACCGGTTGGGGGTTGACTCGATGCACACGTTTTTTTTTTTCTCTGAGCAAATACTGTACTTTACATCAATCAGGCGAGATGAAGCTGTCCTTTAGTTCTCTGGTGATCACCGCTGGCATCTTCGGTATCCTCAGTTTCGCGTTCCTGGCTACGGCGATCGGGAGCGACTACTGGTACATTATTGAGGTGAACAGAACCAACCGGACCGATACAAACGTTTCGGATTCCCATTCCGGATTGTGGATAACTTATGAAGGTATGCATTTGGATGAAGTAATTTGAAACCAATGTCTTTCTTAGATGGATGCCTTTTATAGTATCAGTTAGGATTATGTGTTGTCATTTTTCCTGTAGCAAGACACTTTTATTGTCACAATGAAAACTGAATAAAATCCGTGGATAATCCATTTGGTCCTCTGAATGTGTTTATCCATCTTTTCAGGTCAGAAGGTGTATTCTTACACATTTAACTCCCCCAACTACTCTGATTCTGAGATGCACATGTTGAGTGAGTTACCTGTCCATTATCACCTTATTAAACAAGACAGAATAAAACATTTACAGCTATTGCTATTTTGAATAGATTCTCTTATTGATGAAGCCGCAATCTGTGTCTCAAGTGTTGGTGATAGAAGTGCTCCTATGGTTGGAATATTGTGTGTCTGTTTGTTTCCCCAGACATGCACAGTGCGATTGTGGTCCTATTGCCTCTAAGCCTGGTCCTGCTGGTGTTCGGAGGCATCTGTGGATTGATCAGTTCCCTGGCCCGGAGCCCCACCCTCCTCACTGGCACCGCCTCCTATCTCATCCTCTGCAGTAAGTGTGTCATCCATCATCGCTCATCCTTAGGGCCCTAACTCCTAGTCTTAATGCTAGTCTGTTTGTGCTACCATGCCAACGCCTTGTTACTCATTGTCATGTTTAGCATGACACAGAGTTGACATGATAGCACAAGGAGATCTGGGACAAGGGCAAGGTTACCTGACACCTGCATGTCCAAATGCACTCCTATGCAACATACTCCCATCCATAAAGTCTTTAGAACAGGGGTGGGCAATTCCTTGAGGGCCTGATTGGTGTCAGTTTTGCCCCAGCTAACACACCTGACTCCAATAATCAGCTAATCATGATCTCCAGTTTAGAATGCAATTTGATTAATCAGTTGGGTTTGCTAGGGATTGAGAACAAGTGATACCAATCAGGCCCTCGAGGACTGGATTTGCCAACCTCTGCTTTAGCGCAATGTTTCCCAACTCCAGTACCAAGTAACCCCAACAGTACACATTTTTGATGAAGCCCTGGACAAGCACACCTGATTCAACTAGTCAACTAATCATCAAGTCCTCAATGAGTTGATTTAGGTGAGTTTGTCTCAGGCTACAACAGAAATATGTGCTGTTGGGTGTGCTCGAGGACTGGAGTTGGGAAAGACTGCTTTAGAGCCAGACCATTCACTTAGAGTTGTGTGCATCTCAATCGTACAAAGGAGGACATTTGGAGGCATCAGGGTAATTTTAGATAATTGAGATTCACCCCTGTAGTTTCACAGTTGAAGTGAGAGGGTGGTGGTGTGGTTAATTGGAGCACAGATACAGAAGGTCTCACACCATCTGGCTCTGCATCACAGAACGACTTGGAAAGGTCTTGTTATTGTCGGCAATGTTATTTACCACAATGTCAGTCTCCACACACACTAAACTAAACTATCTCCATGTGCTTGGAGCTAAACTGATAATAATGGGTTTGATTTGACCACGGAGGAAGGAAGAATATTTTAAGATGGATGTTCTCTCCACTGCCCGCCAGTCCATCTTTTAAAATTGTATTTATTTATTTCACCTTTATTTAACCAGGTAAGCTAGTTGAGAACAAGTTCTCATTTGCAACTGCGACCTGGCCAAGATAAAGCATAGCAGTTCGACGCATACAACAACACAGAGTTACACATGGAATGAACAAAGCATACAGTCAATAATACAGTAGGAAAAAAAGAAAACAAAGTCTATTCAGCCCTACATCTCTCTCCTGTACTTAGTGGAAATGTTAGTTTGTTTGCCTCCCAGATAGTAGATGGATTACCGGTATTAGTATATCTGTTACTGATCTTTGGGGATGGCCAACACTGCAATATCCCTCTGCTTTCAAACACTTTCACTTCCTAATTTCATTTTTATTGAAGGGGGCTGCTGAGGAGAGCAATGATTTGGTTATATCCACTGAAATAAGTCATTTGAGTAATAGTGAGGGGGGTGTAGAGAATAGAAGAGGGAAGGTACTGGAGAGCAAGATATGGATGGGAATGACTTTAGCCAGCTTTAGAGGAGGAGAAAGAGGTGGAAGTTATGGGCTTTAAAATGGATGGAGATGAAGAGATTAGTGTTTGGGATTTAAACAAGAGAAATTAGGGTATGGAGAGATTGTAAAAATAAAGGTTTGTAGAGAGAGAACTAGGTTGAGAGCGATGGATGATGATAGACTTACACTGTACCCCAATTACAAGGCCATATCACTGGGAAGGAACAGGCCACAGATGGCTTGATGGCACCCCTGCCTAGCCTGTTGATTACCAATCCAGTTATGAGGATTACCTTCTCAACCGTACAGTATATCCTTTATTATCGTTATCGAGAGTCACTTGGCGCTAGAGTTGTAAAGACCTTCTCTATGGAAAGTGCAAGTACACAGTACTGTATGTCCTCTGAGAGGAATATCAATTAATTGGACAGCACACTGGAAAGTGTTTTCCTTTTCATTGTTGGACAACATTACCAGGATTTAGCACCTTATTATTTAGGGGCCCGATTCTGATTAAGGAAATAACTATTGCACACGCCTTTCCGACGCACTTCTCAGTAGTTGGTATTCAGATTTACCTTATGAAGGTCTCCGTTTCAGCACCAACTGGTAGATATAAAAAATACTCTGATCTTGTAGATTAATACGGTATATTTTAGGGTTAGGAAAGTATCTATGAATCATAAACCGGTTTAGAGAGCCTTCACGCACTACATATCTTGATGAATAAAAAAGTGGTTTGATTAATCCTGAAAGTTGTCATACTCAAGTATAATCCATAAAATATTCAAAGGTGGAAAAAAGTGTACAATAGGGTTTGAACAATAGTCCTATGAATTTACCCTAATTCTCACTAATCATGAAACAACGGTCCACTCGTCGTGAACCGTGCGCAAGGTTCCAGGCTTAACCTGCTACGTGTGGTCTGATTTACTCAATGATTTAAAAAGGCTACGTGACCCAAATTATTGCACAACGTTAGCCTAATATGAGCCACAAATGCTAGCGACCATCAGGAACAATTACACGAACGTGACAGAGGAATGAAAGGGAAACGGAATGGAATGATGCAAAATATAAGCTACAAATGGAAGAAAATTAACACTGAAGTGAGTTATAAATGTATGTGGGTATTACTGACGGTGGCTCCCCGATAGTGCTGATATTTAACATTACACACATTGTAAAATAAAACCTGAGAAAAGCCCGGGCATAGGCTATAATTAAGACATTCTAATGAGCATGCATTAACTCGGCAGGTTCGGGGGCAGGTTCCCTACAGAAGCCTATAGTTTGGGTGTCCAAATTTCATCCACGCAAATTATACGGGCACACATTTAAAATTCGTAACAACGGCGCAGCTATTTGTAGCCTCTTTCACTGTGGAAAAGGGGCCGCAATACATGTCATGTTGATTTTCAGTTTGCTTCCGTATAGCTGGTTTCACATTAGTCTCCAAGCAAAAAATAAAGTATATGCTTTTTCCTCTTGGAACGGGCCGGTTCGCTCGACCTTATTCATGGAGTCCTCGCGCGTAAAAGTGGAATAATGAGGCGACTAAACCAAGGTCAGACTAAGGTTTATCTGTAGACACACCTCCGTTACAACTTCATTTCTTAGATCTCCACACCGAACAAATAGCGGGTGAATAGCATCCTGCTATCCTGCTTAGGTTCAAGGTCAGAATACTCATGCTGTTCTCCTGCTTAGATTCAAGGTCAGAATACACAGCGAGAGAAGTGCCTAAAATTGGAATTACGTTAGTTTTACGTGCGCTTAACTCTGGTCAGAAAAGGGCCCTAATAGATTATTAACTTGAGGGTAGAGCGTTGTTTACTGTTTTACTTAATCAAGAGTGACCAATGCAGCAGCTTCAGCCAACACGCCGCTCTTGACCGATGGGCGTCCCCACACAAATTGAATGAGTGGAACGAACATTCTAGATTCTACTAATTCTAACTCTACTGGTGCCCTTTCTCTCCCCGTGACACTGCCAGTTAGGCCTAGAATAACCCTGATAAAGAAAGCCTTGTGATGCAGGAGAACTGAGTTAAGGAACAAGACTCTAAATGCCTTCAGACCTAATCAACAGCACATGGCAATGTGTGAAATGGAATCAAGGCTGGAATTACACTGAACAAAAAATATAAACGCAGCATGCAACAATTTCAACTGATTACAGTTCAAATAAGGAAATCACTCAATTGAAATACCTTCATTAGACACTAATCTATGGATTTCACTTGACTGGGAATACTGATATGCATCTATTGGTCATACACCTTTTTTTTAAGTAGGGGCGTGGATCAGAAAATTGGTCAGTAATCTGGTGTGACCACCATTTGCCTCATGCAGTATGACACCTCCTTCCTATTTGTAGTTATTATGGATCCCCATCAGCTGCTGCCTTGGCAGAAGCTACTCTTTCTGGGGTCCAGCGAAATTAAGGCAGTAATACATTTTTAAAACATTACAATACAGTCATAACAGATTATACAACATTTTAAATGTGTGCCCTCAGGCCTCTACTACCACATATCTATTACATAAAATCCATGTGTACGTGTGTGTATAGTGCGTATGTTATCGTGTGTTTGTGTGCATCTGTCGATGTTTGTTTGTGTTGCTTCACAGTCCCTGCTGTTCCATAAGGTGTATCTGTTTTGTAAATCTAATTTTACTGCTAGCAATGAGTTGCTTGGTGTGGAATAGAATTCCATGTAGTACTGTGCGCCTCCCATAGTCTGTTCTGGACTTGGGGACTGTGAAGAGACCTCTGGTGGCATGTCTTGTGGTGTATGCATGGGTGTCCGAGTTGTGCCAGTAGTTCAGACAGACAGCTCGGTGCACTCAACATGTCAATACCTCTCACAAATACAAGTAGTGATGAAGTCAATCTCTCCTCCACTTTGAGCCAGGCGAGATTGACATGCATATTATTGTTAGCCATGCTGCCCTGTTCTGAGACAATTGCAAGTCCCTCTTTGTGGCACCTGAACACACGACTGAACAGTAGTCCAGGTGCAAGAAAACTAGGGCCTGTAGGACCTGCCTTGTGGATAGTGCTGTTTAGAATGCGCTTTATTATAGACCGACTTCTCCCCATCCTAGCTACTGTTGTATACATTTGTTTTGACCATAGCAGTTTACAATCCAGGGTTACTCCAAGCAGTTTGGTCTTTCCACATTATTCATTACAATATTTAGTTGAGGTTTAGTGAATTATGTCCCAAATACAATGCTTTTAGTTTTAGAAATATTTAGAACTGTAGTTTCACCCATTCTGAAACTGCAGCTCTTTTTCAAGTGTTGCAGTCATTTCAGTCGCTGTGGTAGCTGACGTGTATAGTGTTGCGTCATCAGCACACTTTATTTTTTAAAACCTTTTAAACCTTTTAAAGTCAGTTAAGAACAAATTCTTATTTTCAATGACGGCCTGTTCAGAGGCAGAACGACAGATTTGTACCTTGTCAGCTCAGGGATTTGAATTTGCAACCTTTCGGTTACTAGTCCAACTCTCTAACCACTAGGCTACCCTGCTGCTTTGCTGAAAGCATGTTAGTAAAGATTGAAAAAAGTAAGTGGCCTAGGCGGCTGCCTTGGGGAATTCCTGATTTCTACCTGGGTTTTGTTGGAGAGGCTTCCATTAAAGAACATCCTCTATTATGTTAGACAGGCAACTCTTTATCCACCATACAGCATTGGGTGTAAAGCCATAACGCATAAGTTTTTACAGCAACAGACTTTGATTGATAATGTCAAAAGCCGCACTGAATCTAACAAAACAGCTCCCCCCATTATTTTCTCTCAGCCAGTCGTCAGTAATTTGTGTAAGTGCTGTGCTTGTTGAATGGCCTTCCCTATAAGCGTGCTAAAAGTCTTGTCAATTTGTTTACTGTAAAATAGCATTGTATCTGGTCAAACAACATTTTTTTCCAAAAGTTTATTAAGGCTTGGTAACAGGCTGATTGGTCGGCTATTTGAGCCAGTTAAGGGTTTTTTACTATTCTTAGGTAGGGGATTAACTTGTGTTCCCTCCAGGTAGGAGGGCACACACTTTCTAGTAGGCTTAAATGTAAAATATGGCAAATAGGAGTGGCAATTTCATCTGCTATTATCCTCAGTAATATTCCATCCAAGTTGTCAGACAAGTTGTGGCTTGTCATTGTTGATAAACAATATTTTACTTTACGGAATTCAAAATTACAATGCTTGTCTTTCATAATTTGGTAAGATATACTTGGATGTGTAGTGTCAGCATTTGTTGCTGGCATGTCATGCCTAAGTTTGCTAATCTTGCCAATGAAAACAAATATTAAAGGAGTTGGCAATATCAGTGGATTTTGATGAATGAGCCATCTGATTCAATGAATGATGATATAGAGGTGATCCGGCTATGGATTGTGGAATGTTGTCCCACTCCTCTTCATTGGCTGTGCGAAGTTGCTGGATATTGGCGAGAACTGGAACACGCTGTCGATCCAGAGCATCCCAAACATGCTCAATGGGTGACATGTCTGGTGAGAATGCAGGCCATGGAAGAACTGGGACATTTTCAGCTTTCGGGAATTGTATAAAGATCCTTGCGACTTGGGGCTGTGCATTATTATGCTGAAACATGAGGTAATGGTGGGGATGAATAGCACGACAATGGACCTCAGGATCTCTTCACGGTATCTCTGTGCATTCAAACTGCCATCAATAAAATGCAGTTGTGTTCATTGTCTGTAGCTTATGCCTGCCCATACCATAAACCCACTACCATGGGGCACTCTGTTCACAATGTTGACATCAGAAAACCGCTCGCCTGCACGACGCCATACATGTGGTCTGCGGTTTTGAGGCCGGTTGTGCGTACTGCTAAATTCACTAAAACGAAGTTGGAGGTAGCTTATAGTAGAGAAATGAACATGCCTGCCTCAAACTTCACATCTGTGGCTTTATGTTGTGTGACAAAACTTCACATTTTAGTGGCCTTTTATTGTCCCTGGCACAAGGTGCACCTGTGTAATGATGTTTAATCCGCTTCTTGATGTGCCACCTGTCAGGTGGATGGATTATCTTGGCAAAGGAGAAGTGCTCACTGACAGGTATGTAAACAAATATGCTTTTTGTGCATATGAAACATTTCTTGGATCTTTTATTTCAGCTCATTAAACATGAGACCAACACTTTACATGTTGCGTTTTATATTTTTGTTCAGGGATTTGGCTTTCTACTGACTCCTTGTGAATTTGGTCTGTGTGCCTTGTCTTCCTCGCTCTGTTGTGGTCACTCTACGTGTGGCGCTATTGTGTTTGTGCCTTCTCTCCATCCTTCTTTTGTCTTCTCCCGGTCATTCTTATCTTTGATTTTATCTTCTTCAATTCCTCCATCAAGCATGTTTTCTTGTAAACGTCTCCAATTTACTGGAAAACTTGTCTCTTTGTGTATATGTGAGGGTCTTGTATCATCTGCCAAATGCTCAATTTAACAAATTCCATGAGCTTAATAAAAATGTTAAATACACATCACCATCAGTGAGCTTTATGGCTAAGGGGGCCCTAAAGCCTCACAACACAAAGGTCCTTTCAATCCCCTCAGGAAGAGGGACTCCGGGTCAGACTGACCCAAAGTGCTTCTGCAGCAGTAAGTAGCCTTGGATGAGCATTGGCTTGCCCGAGCCAGAACAGCTCATAGGGTAGGACTCTATCTGTTTTTTTTCTGTAGCTTGAGTCAGATTGATGTACAAGTACACCCCTTAGACATCGGGTGGGGAGAGATTACAGGTGTAAAAGAAAAACTATCAAAGAAATGCATACAAGGACAACCCCAACGCATTCCTCCCGTTAGTAACCATACACCCGCCAACACCCCCCTCCCACTGGTTAAATGGGAGAGCGTGAGATGGTTGCCATTTTGCAGAACTAGTCTTCTCTAGTTTACATTAAGGGATATCTGGATATCTCAGTGTAGACCACCTCTTCCAGGTCAATGGGTATCATTGAACTACAGAAATTCAGAAATTCAGAAATGTCAATATATTCATTTTGATAATAGATATTCTGCAGGTTAAAACAACTAAAATATTATTTCATTTACTGAGGTCGGATTGAATTGATTTGAGCGTTCTGTTAAAGTTTCTGGCAAGTGTTTAATCTAAGGAAGGAACTATATCTACTCCCAATTATTTAAATTGGGAAACAATTGGTATTACTTAAGTAGAGATGGAGTCCACCATCGGCGTCTTGAAAGGCAGTAGGGCTGATTTGGTTAGGTACCTTTTATAGCTTGAGATGAAGCATTGCATATCATAGATACATTCAGTGTTTGGGAGCCATAGAGCTACTTTGTCTAGATATGGTAAAATATACACTGCTCAAAAAAATAAAGGGAACACTTAAACACAATAATGTAACTCCAAGTCAATCACAGTTCTGTGAAATCAAACTGTCCACTTAGGAAGCAACACTGATTGACAATACATTTCACATGCTGTTGTGCAAATGGTATAGACAACAGGTGGAAATTATAGGCAATTAGCAAGACACCCCCAATAAAGGAGTAGTTCTGCAGGTGGTGACCGCAGACCACTTCTCAGTTCCTATGCTTACTGGCTGATGTTTTGGTCACTTTTGAATGCTGGCGGTGCTTTCACTCTAGTGGTAGCATGAGACGGAGTCTACAACCCACACAAGTGGCTCAGGTAGTGCAGCTCATCCAGGATGGCACATCAATGCGAGCTGTGGCAAGAAGGTTTGCTGTGTCTGTCAGCGTAGTGTCCAGAGCATGGAGGCGCTACCGGGAGACAGGCCAGTACATCAGGAGACGTGGAGGAGGCCGTAGGAGGGCAACAACCCAGCAGCAGGACCGCTACCTCCGCCTTTGTGCAAGGAGGAGCAGGAGGAGCACTGCCAGAGTCCTGCAAAATGACCTCCAGCAGGCCACAAATGTGCATGTGTCTGCTCAAATGGTCAGAAACAGTCTCCATGAGGGTGGTATGAGGGCCTGACGTCCACAGGTGGGGGTTGTGCTTACAGCCCAACACCGTGCAGGACATTTGGCATTTGCCAGAGAACACCAAGATTGGCAAATTTGCCACTGGTGCCCTGTGCTCTTCACAGATGAAAGCAGGTTCACACTGAGCACATGTGACAGACGTGACAGTCTGGAGACGCCGTGGAGAACGTTCTGCTGCCTGCAACATCCTCTAGCATGACTGGTTTGGCGGTGGGTCAGTCATGGTGTGGGGTGGCATTTCTTTGGGGGGGATGCACAGCCCTCCATGTGTTTGCCAGAGGTAGCCTGACTGCCATTAGGTACCAAGATGAGATCCTCAGACCCCTTGTGAGACCATATGCTGGTACCGTTGGCCCTGGGTTCCTCCTAATGCAAGACAATGCTAGACCTCATGTGGCTGGAGTGTGTCAGCAGTTCCTGCAAGAGGAAGGCATTAATTCTATGGACTGGCCCGCCCGTTCCCCAGACCTGAATCCAATTGAGCACATCTGGGACATCATGTCTCGCTCCATCCACCAACGCCACGTTGCACCACAGACTGTCCAGGAGTTGGCGGATGCTTTAGTCCAGGTCTGGGAAGAGATCCCTCAGGAGACCATCCGCCACCTCATCAGGAGCATGCCCAGGCGTTGTAGGGAGGTCATACAGGCACGTGGAGGCCACACACACTACTGAGCCTCATTTTGACTTGTTTTAAGGACATTACATCAAAGTTGGATCAGCCTGTAGTGGTTTTCCACTTTAATTTTGAGTGTGACTCCAAATCCAGACCTCCATGGGTTGATAAATTTGATTTCCATTGATAATTTGTGTGATTTTGTTGTCAGCACATTCAACTATGTAAAGAAAAAAGTATTTAATAATATTTCATTCATTCAGATCTAGGATGTGTTATTTTAGTGTTCCCTTTATTTTTTTGAGCAGTGTATAATCGAGCGTGTAATGATATTAAGTGATCAGTAGATTTTGGGGAAATTTGTGTTATTTCCTTCGATTGATGAATTGCCTGAGCCAGGGGTTCCATGAGTAAGAATATTAAAGGTGAAATTGGATTTCCTTCTAGTGATTCTGAACGGAGCTGAGTAGATTTAACAGGTCATAACTATGGCTAGATGAGAATGCAGTTAAATAAAGGAATAGCTTGAGTGGAGATGGTACAGCCAGGTAGGGAGAAACATCAGTCAGACAAGCAGGACTGGAGCTCTTTATCAGGCATCTCTGTCTCTGAAGTTCACAACTACTCATCCTCTGTCGGTAGGCTGGAACATCCACCAGCGAAAGTGTAGACTCCACCTGGGTGATGCTTGGAATCTATAAGTGTCTGAGAGACCCACACCTCTAGCCACGTACGAACCACAAGACTACCACACCTCTAGCCTCGTACGAACCACAAGGCTACCACACCTCGGAAGTAATCAGGAGCAGTCTCTTACGAGGCGAGCTTCTGTCATCTGGGGTCCGTGTCAATAGGGAATATCCAGAACTTGTTTATTTCAATTTCCTGTTCATTTCTGCTAACAAACGATGTGTCTGTCGTAGCCAGCAACCATATCCACCAATCATTGAGCAGGCTGATGGGTAGTTGATTATACTCCCTGTGGTACTGTCTCTGGTTTTGTCATTGTAAGTCATTCGGATCACTTTTATTATTTCAGTCCTGTGTGAATAAGCCCTCTGTGTAATTGTCACTGATGTTCTTTCTAATGTTCCTGGCTTGATGGCTCTATGGTTTTCTGGAATTTTATGAGTATCTTTGTATTAGTCGCCAGTCAGTCCAGTGTAGATGGAGTCTGAGGGAAAAGTAAGGCTGTCTGATGGTCCATTTGAGGATTGTAGGTCAACTCAATAATAACTGACTCTCTCACTCACACACCTTCCACTCCTTCCTCCCTTTCAGCTCTTGACACCCTTGGGTGACATAGGGATAAATTAAAATTATGCCCACCTAGCCCCCCTGCCAACAATATGTGGTGATTTGGGCTGCTGGGTGCAGGGAGCTGGATACAAAGACGTTATAGTTTATTGACTTTTCCTATTCCGCCGGAACCAAAGACAAGAGTTTCCTCCATGGCAACATAACAGGACTCTGATGGCTCTTAAACTCCGATATCATCAGATGGTGCATGCTTCAGTCTACTTCTTGTTTCTCTCATTGTAATATGTGGGTTGTAAAGACAAAACCAAATACACCATTCAAGTGTTCCTCTCTTTCGCTGGCTGTCCCTTTGATCCTATTCTTTTATGTGTAAGAAGCTGTCTGTGACTGTGGTGTCATTGTCCTCCAATGCTACCGCCTTTCAGGTGATCCTTCTCTCCAAGCCAAGTGTACCCTGTTAGCACTTGTACATACTTGTGCTTACATGAAAATAATGTTCAATCTCCCTCTCCAACTGCTTGTGTGCGCATTTGGTATATTAGCAATGACTTACTGTTATTGTCTCCCCAGGTTTGCTGACATGCTTCAAAGTGAGCCCCAGCTACATCAATTACGTGTGTGTGTGTGTTTCCTCAGGTGTTCTGACCCTCTCTGGTGTCAGCCTGTACATCAGTTACTCCCAACAGGCGATGGCTGAGACTGAGAGGCTGGTGGGGGCTGAGCGTTTGGCCCAGGTGGTCAGCACCTCTTTCGGCTGGTCCCTCGGCCTGGCCTGGCTCTCCTTCTGCCTGGAGGTCCTCGCTGGCCTGCTGCTGCTGCTAGCTTCCCGCCTAGCCACCCTGCAGCACGGACCACAAGGCCACGGCTGGCCTCTCCATGTTGTAACCTAACCCAAGAGGCAGATGTCACAAGAACTGGATAACCAACTGGCCCTGAACTGTACCTTCAATTTTCAAATGATTTGTATGTGCTCGTATCTGGCACCACAAATTAAGTTCTCTCTGGAAAAATTGTTCTTTAAGTATTTATTTTTTCCATCCAAAATGCCATGTGGTTTAGTCTATGGGCAAAACAGTTGAGATGTAGTGCCATCTTTTGGTGTGATAAGTCACTACATTTCAATTGACAAATGCCCCCAAATAGCAAATTGTATTATTGTGGTCCTATAGGATGAGAAATTTAAACGTACTAGAACTACAGGCCTCAACCACAAGTCACTCTGAATGGCTGTTAGCGGTCAAGGGGTTTCATTTTGGAACTTGGGCAAGTGAAGGGCTATAGGAAAGAAGTATGTATCATGAGTGGATGTACTCAAAGCAAAAGCCATAGTAGAAATGCTCAGAGCAGACTGAGGGTGCATCTCAAGTGAGTCTTTAGCCAGATGCAGCAGTGGTATCAACGGAGCCTTGTCTGGCAGAAAAACAGTTCATTCAGACTCATTTACTGCCTGTTTAAAAAAAACAAACATCTGACATGGCTGACTTGCCTAAACAAAGGTGGTTTCTACTGACAATTGAGATGTACAAACTATGGCATTAGGGAGTGATGAGTGGATAAGAGGCAATCTGTAATTCTGATTAAGAAATTAGGAGACTAAATGACTTGGCGTTACCTTAGATTGTAAACTGTCATGGTCAAAACATATCGATTCAATGGTTGTAAAGATGGGGAGAGATCTGGCCGTAATAAAGAGATGCTCTGATTGTTTTGACACCACACTCCAAAAATCAAGTTCTGCAGGCTCTAGTTTTGTCTAATCTTGATTATTGTGTGGTCCAGTGCTGCAAGGAAAGACCTAGTGAAGCTGAAGTTGGCCCAGAACAGAGCGACACATATTGCTCTTCACTGTAATCAGAGGCCTGATATAAATACCATGCATGCCAGTCTCTCTTAGCTAAGAGTTGAGGAGAGACTGACTGCATCACTTATTTTTATAAGAAACATTAACGTGTCAAATCCCCAATTGTTTGCATAGTCAACATACACAAAGCTCTGACACACTTACCCCATCAGACAGAGCCCAAATCCATAACAAATTCATGAAAGCGTACAGTATTATTTAGAGCCATTATTGCATGGAACTCTGTTCCATCTCGTATTGCTCAAATAAACAGAATCTGTTTTTTTTGTGTTTTTTTAAAGGATAAAGCAACACCACACAACGCCTCTCCCCTGTTTGACCGAGATAGTTTGTGTATGCATTGATATGTAGGCTACGTGTACCTTTTTAAGAAATGTATGTACAGTTGAAGTCGGCAGTTTACATACACTTAGGTTGGAGTCATTAAAACTTGTTTTTCAACCACCACAAATTTCTTGTTAACAAACTATACTTTTGGCAAGTCGGTTAGGACATCTACTTTGTGCATGACACAAGTCATTTTTCCAACAACTGTTTACAGACATTATTTCACTCATTCACTGTATTACAGTTCCAGTGGGTCAGAAGTTAACATACGCTAAATTGACTGTGCCTTTAAACAGCTTTGAAAATTCCAGAAGATTATGTCATGGCTTTAGAAGCTTCTGATTGACTCAAATGATGTCAATTAGCCTATTGGAGGTGTACCTGTGGATGTATTTCAAGACCTACCTTCAAACTCCGTGCCTCTTTGCTTGACATCATGGGAAAATCAAAAGAAATCAGCCAATCAGCCAAGAAAAATTGTAGACCACAAATCTGGTTCATCCTTGGGAGTAATTTCAAAACCATCCCAACCGTGAAGAACGGTGGTGGCAGCATCATGTTGTGGGTGTGCTTTGTTGCAGGAGGGACTGGTGCACTTCACAAAATAGATGGCATCATTAGGCAGCAAAATTATGTGCATATATTGAAGCAACATCTCCAGACATCAGTCAGGAAGTTAAATCTTGGTCGCAAATGGGTCTTTCAAATGGACAATGACCCTAAGCATACTTCCAAAGTTGTGGCAAAATGGCTTAAGGACAACAAAGTCAAGGTATTGGTGTGACCTCAATCCTATAGAAAATTTGTGGGCAGAACTAAAAAAGCATGTGCGAGCAAGGAGGCCTACAAACCTGACTCAGTTACACCAACTCTGTCAGGAGGAATGGGCCAAAATTCACCCAACTTATTCTGGGAAGCTTGTGGAAGGCTACGTTTAACCCAAGTTCAACAATTTAAAGGCAATGCAACCAAATACTAATTGAGTGTATGTAAACCTCTGACCCACTGGAAAGAAATTAAAGCTGAAATAAATAATTATCTCTACTATTCTGACATTTCACATTCTTAAAATAAAGTGGTGATCCTAACTGGCCTAAGACATGGAATTTTTACTAGGATTACATGTCAGTAATTGTGAATAACGGAGTTGAAATGTATTTGGATAAGGTGTATGTAAACTTCCGACTTCAACTGTAGTTCTGTCCTTGAGCTGTTCTTGTCTATTAATGTTCTGTATTATGTCATGTTTCATGTTTTGTGTGGACCCCAGGAAGGGTAGCAGCTGCTTTTGCAACAGCTAATGGGGATCCTAATAAAATACCAAATGAGCATGCTAAAACGGACGTAGTCAATATAACAATTTGTTCGGCACTTTTGAAATGTGCAGTGACAGAATTCAGAACCCGTTCTTACAGTATTCTACCTGTACACCAAGTCAGGACTGTAGGATAAATAAAGGTAATAAAGGAGGCATATAAGCAGACAATGAAAACTCTTACAATATTCAATGATGGAATTTCTCTAAAACAGGCTATAGGCTACATGTGCACCACCAAGTCACAACAGTAATCTAAGTTATGAGGGGGAAAGGGACCAAATTATTAGGGTGAGGCACATGGCCTACTAACAGTTTACTACACAACATACACTTAGTATTACTTTCTTAGCTACAGTATACATATCTTCCTGGCATCTTACATAATTTATGCAGCAGCATACAAGACATATTTGGACTCACTTGTTGTGCTGTGCTTACATGAACAGGAAGGTGGTGTTGGTGGTCTTTCTTGTGGGCAAAATTTGTCATCAAAACCTGTCATTCTTTGGATTTATGGGGTTTTCAAGACAACTGGGAACTCAGAGGAAAAAAACAAGGTTGAATCATGACATCAGTGATCTTCAGGTTGGAGCTCTAGAAAGAGGCCTGAGTTCCTGACTTAGAATTCCGAGTTGGATGACCGTTCAAAACGCATCTTCCCAGTTGTTTTCAATGTGGCAAAGTCATGCTGGATTAACAGCATGGCCAATGTATTCAACCTTTTCTGGCCCATGGTGTTGCATGTGAATGTTTATCCTTTTAAGCTTGTAAAAGAGACCCTTAAACCCAGACATGGACCACACACCCTCTCCACTGAATAGCAGGCTAGTGATTGCTTTGCAACACTTGCAGTTAGCCACTGATTCCTTCCAAACCACTCAATGTTGAATTTGCGATTTCCAACTTGTTGTGTAATGTTTATGTCCAATATCCGATGAGCACCGATCATTTTTATCTATCATTTGAAAAGGATTTGCCAGTAGATGTTCGATGTGATTCATGCTTGTTCGTCGCTTGCTAGCTAAGATTTTGAAAGTATGATGTTGACATGATCAGTCCAATCAAAGCTACGGTAGATATAACGTTATTTTACGTAATTTTATCTGTGGCCAATGACCTTGAGCCTTCTTGGATGGGCACGTATAATGTAACTCCATGGCAGCACCCAAGGGGCTTAAATGTTCGAGCTCCCCTATTCAGATTTTGCGGCGACGTAGTGTTCCCATGAGTGACAGAACACTGAGCCAATCACGGCGCAACTAGCAAACATTACAAACCCCTACTCTCTTTATTTTTCACTGGCTGCCCCACCACCACAGAAGGCACTGAGCTAGACTGAAACACCAGCATTTTGGAGCTGCCTTACTCAAGAAAACAAAAAAGAGACCATGTATGTGGCGTTATTAACTCAATGATTTTTTTTTTACATTGCAAACTGATATGTGACACATATTAATGCCAAAATAACATGCAAAGCAGGCAACAGCAAACATGTTTGCTAAACAAGTGGGGCTCAAATCAGAAGGGGCCCTGCCCTACATTTCTGATTGAGCAGACCTATGCCGTGCTTACTGTGAATGTGATCTCAGTGGACGCTGAAATAAATAAGCTTTTAAAAGGTGCATAGCTGGCAAAACGCAAATGGAATTAATCCCAGCCAAGGACACAGCAGCTTACATACAGTACACAACAAAAATAATCATCCAAGATTTAAGTGTTCCGCAGGGCTGATAATAGCAGTGGTTGTGGTGCGCTGTGCGTGGAGGGAAGGTCAGAGCAGAAAGGCTTTTGAATGACTGCTGCTTGACCTTTATCAACAGTGGGCCAGTGGGAGAGAGAGGTAACCTTCTCAGCAGCCCAACCTTGTCCCTGCTTGCCAGTAGCTGGCTCTGAGCTGTGCTTTGCTGCTCTATAACCAACCTGGTCTCAGAGCATTTCGTATTATTCTTTACGTAAATCCGAGACACTCATTTTAGTATGATGTGTCAAGAACCAATTTGACTGAGCTTGAAGAATTTTCAAAAGAATAATGGGAAAAAGTTGCACGATCCAGGTATGGCAAGCTCTTAGAGACTTACCCAGAAAAACTCACAGCTGCCAAAGGTGCTTCTAGAAAGTATTGACTCAGGTGTGTGAATACTTCTGTAAAATATATATTTCTGTATGACATTTTCTATGAATTTGCAAAAAAATCTAAAAACATGTTTTCACTTCATCATTATGGGCTATTGTGTGTATCCATTTTGAATTCAGGCTGTATGTACTGTATCAACAAAATGTGGAATAAATCAAGAGGTATGAAGGCACTATATACATCTACACTCTAACTAAACATTTAAAAACATATTTGTAGTGTGTTTTAAATGAAAATACATTGGTTTTCTCAGAAAATCCCAATTTTTGTCACCCTGATCTGTTTCACCTGTCTTGTGCTTGTATCCAGCCCCTCCAGGTGTTGCCCATCTTCCCCATTATCCCCTGTGCATTCATACCTGTGTTTTCTGTTTGTCTGTTGCCAGTACGTCTTGTCTCGTCAAGCCTACCAGCGTGTTTTCCCCATACTCCTGTTTTTCTCTCTCTACCCCGTTTTTCTTGTTTTTCCAGTTTTGACCCCTCTACCTGCCCTGACCCTGAGCCTGCCTGCCGTTCTGTACCTTACTGTCTCTGCCCTGGATTACCGACCTCTGCCTGCCCTTGACCTGTCGTCTGCCTGTCCTGTTTTGTTAATAAACATCTGTGATTCGAACTGTGCATTTGGGTCTTATCCTGAGTTGTGATAATTTTGGCATGTCCCATGTCATTTTTGTCCGACTTAAAGATTTGAACCCACTTAACATCCCCAACTTTCCCCAAGTGTTCACAACCAATGTAAAGCCCTAATAACATTTGTTGCTTTGACAAAGTGATTTCTGAATATGTATTATTTATTTCATTTGATTAGTGATTCATGTCCTTCAGGTTTAAGGTCAACCCTGTTACGTCAACTGAACTCTCGTTTAAATATGGTGAAATGATTCCTTTTTAAATTATTTTTTTCAAAAGGAGTTGGAGAAACATGTTTCTTATGACGTTAAAACGTGCTTTTTATGACAAAATGTTAAAATTAGGTGAAATAAAAAGTTACACTACCCAAAAAGGCACTCTATTCGTGGAACAAAACTTCTGTGTTCACTGATCTGTGAAGGGACTGGATAGGTGTCCATTCCTCCCATATCTATGACCACAGACAGGCTAGTGCCTACTACCTGTCCTATGGGACCAGGGCTAGGGGCTGTAGAGACCTGTCATCCAAAGGTGCATCAGAGAGTTCCACAAACACAGAGAAAGTGTGTTTCTCACAGTTCCTATTTTTCCCTTCCAGGCATCCATTTTCAAACGTCATGCTGTCACGCTGCTTGCTTAGCCAGTACCACTTCCTCACGATTTGGCCCATACCTGGCGTGAACTCAGGACCTCTGCCTTGCAAAACACACGTAGCCGCCCTCCTTAAGCGTCTTAGCCGATGGCGCCACCTCAAAAGCTAGCTAATGAGGCGACGCAAGCGGGACACTTAAGTGTCCAATATGTCACCCAGGCAAGCAGACCTTTCCTGCAAACAGTAGTCCCACTATAGTGAAAAATATAGATAGAACAAAGAGTACATATGAGGACCCCACCACTGTGTTGTTGGGTAGTTTATAAGGCTGTCCCCCAACCTCATCGATGTAAAATCCTATAGGAAATATAAGAGCCGCCATACAAAACAGGATCACTGTGGAGGAGAGAGAAAACATTTTAGAAACACAGTCGTCTTAAAAACACTATTCACAATGCACACAATTTAGGGAGCAATATCTCTTACAACATTGAAAAAATAGGCAGCAACAGTGTACACAATGTCAGGCTAAATTCTATATTGCGTTTTCATCGGCATTGTAGCCTGATCTAAGTGACATACTGTATGTCATGTTATCATGTAGTGTGAATAGTCTGAATACCTAAAACCACACAGTTATGTCTAGTCATTATGATCAATAACTCCCAGAATAAACTAATTCAGACATTACTCACCCCTCTGATATCAAAATAGACCATAATATCAAAATAGACCATAGATATTTAACAATATATATCTTACACCTGAGCGCTCAACAAAATCAATTTACATTGTCATATTACATTGTCAATACTTTATTATTATACCTCAAGGTCACTTTTGCCCAAAAAAGATTCAGCTAAAATAACCTATCGGAGTATAATAATAACAAAGAATGTTATTCCGTCATATCCCTTGGACCACTAAAATCCATCCTACTGATTTTAGGTCTGCTAATAGCAGCCCCATGGTCTCTTTCCCTCTTAAAATAGCAACAGACCCATTTACTGTAGCCTACGTGTTCAAGGAGCCACTCAGCACAGACACAGTTACTGTACCACACAAAAGCTTTTCCTAAAATGAAACCCAAGTGACATTAATCTCAAATCCATTCGCTAACATCCATTAGTGATATAACAAGAATCTTAAGGTGCTTTGAAGCTGTAGGCCAACTAATGGCTATGCCTCAAATGACCCTGGCCTATTCCCTAGTCTGTACTACTTTAACCAGAGCCCACATAGGGGATAATGGGGGGTTATGTCTGGCCCCACTCATGAATGAAAGGGTTGTTGGCTAGTTTCTGTATTTATCCTATTGTGGTTTTTGTCTCTTTGCCGTCACTGTAAACAAGAACTGGTTCTCCATTGACCAGCCTGGTTGAATAACCGTTACATAAGTCAAAATTAAACATACTCCCAGTGAAGGCAATCCAGCGGGCGTAACGAGTGGCTTCACGGTACCAGTGTGATAACACTAGCAGGCCGCAGGTCACCGTGAGGGAGATGATGCCCAGGATGATGAAGAAGAGGGTGGTGACCCACTCTGGGGGCAGCCGCGGGGGGATACAGGTCCGGTCACGACCGTGGATGGTCTGGCACTGCCGCACCAGGCCTACCGTCAGGGAACCTAGGGAGAGAGAGGGAGAGAGAGACAGAGATCAGTCAGGGTTAGATCACACACAACCAGCAGTCCCGCTGTCAGAGCACCTACAGAGAGAGTTCTTAATCACATAGACACACAGAGGGAGAGTATCTTTCATCACACACAGAGCAAACTCTCGCCGGTCAACTGTGCTGTCCCACCACAAGATGTACACATTGTTTTATTAGAAGAAGCATAACCCAGAGAAGCAGATTGCATCAGTTGTGAAATATCCCTCAACTTGTGATGGTGTCACCATTAGATAAGCTAAGATCTGTATGAGGCATGACGGCATTACATCACGACTGGACTAATGACCTCCCTGGTGACACCGGTTTCCACTTCCGGTCCCGTGTGACCACACAAAGTAGAGCTCAAGGAGGGTTGGTATAATAACAAGGCTGAAGAGTGGGACTCCTAGTGTCATGTACTGTCATGTTGTCTTGTCTCTGTCCTTTCCCTTCACCCTGTCTCCCTCTGCTGGTCGTGTTAGGTTACCTTTTCTCCCCCGCTTTCCCCCAGCTGTCCCTTGTCTCCTCTAACTACCCATTCACCCCGTTCCCCACCTGTTCCCTTTTTCCCTCTGATTAGGTCCCTATATCTCTCTCTGTTTCTGCTCCTGTCCTTGTCGGATTCTTGTTTGTTTGTGTCATTCATGCCTGAACCAGACTGCCGTCATGTTTGCTGTAACCTTGTCCTGTCCTGTCGGAATCTGCCGGTCCATCTGAGCCTACCTATGTTTGGTAATTAAAGAAGCTCTGTTTAAGTTGATTCGCTTTTGGGTCCTCATTCACGCACCGTAACAGAAGAATCCGACCAAGAATGGACCCAGCGACTTCGGATCCTCTCCACTCAGCCGTCGAGATCCAGGGAGCGATGCTAGGCAGACACAAGCAGGAATTGTCTGCTGCTCGACATGCCGTTGAGACCCTGGCCACCCAAGTCTCCAACCTCACAGAACAGGTTCACCATCTCCGCCTCGATCCACCGGCCACTTCCAGGGCTTTCGAATCTCCGGAGCCCAGAATCAATAACCCGCCGTGTTACTCTGGGGAGCCCACTGAATGCCGCTCGTTCCTCACCCAGTGTGATATTGTGTTTTCTCTCCAGCCCAACACTTACTCCAGGAGCACTGCTCGTGTCGCCTACGTCATATCTCTCCTTATTGGACGGGCTCGTGAGTGGGGCACGGCAATCTGGGAGGCAAGGGCTGAGTGTACTAACCAGTATCAAGACTTTAAGGAGGAGATGATACGGGTTTTTGATCGATCTGTTTTTGGGGAGGAGGCTTCCAGGGCCCTGTCTTCCCTATGTCAAGGCAATCGATCCATAACAGACTACTCTATTGAGTTTCGCACTCTTGCTGTCTCCAGTGGCTGGAACGAGCCGGCCTTGCTCGCTCGTCTTCTGGAGGGTTTCCGCGCAGAGGTAAAGGATGAGATTCTCTCCCGGGAGGTTCCTTCCAGCGTGGATTCCTTGATTGAACTCGCTATTCGCATTGAGCGACGGGTTGATCTTCGTCACCGAGCTCGTGGAAAGGAGCTCGCGCTCTCCGTCGCCTCCCTCTCCGCATCACTACCATCTTCCTCTGCCGGCTCGGGTGCTGAGCCCATGCAGCTGGGAGGTATCCGCATCTCGACTAAGGAGAGGGAACGGAGAATCACCAACCGCCTCTGTCTCTATTGCGGTTCCGCTGGTCATTTTGTCACTTCATGTCCAGTAAAAGGCCAGAGCTCGTCAGTAAGCGGAGGGCTACTGGTGAGCGCTACTACTCCTGTCTCTCCTTCAAGATCCTGCACTACCTTGTCGGTCCATCTACGCTGGACCGGTTCGTCAGCTTCCTGCAGTGCCTTAATAGACTCTGGGGCGGAGGGCTGTTTTATGGACGAGACCTGGGCTCGGGAACATGACATTCCTCTCAGACAGTTAAAGGAGCCCACGGCCTTGTTCGCCCTGGATGGTAGTCCTCTCCCCAGGATTCAGCGTGAGACGCTACCTTTAACCCTCACTGTTTCTGGTAATCATAGTGAAACCATTTCTTTTTTAATTTTTCGTTCACCTTTTACACCTGTTGTTTTGGGCCATCCCTGGCTAGTTTGTCATAATCCTTCCATTAATTGGTCTAGTAATTCTATCCTCTCCTGGAACGTCTCTTGTCATGTGAAATGTTTAATGTCTGCTATCCCTCCTGTTTCCTCTGTCTCTTCTTCACAGGAGGAGCCTGGTGATTTGACAGGGGTGCCGGAGGAATATCACGATCTGCGCACGGTGTTCAGTCGGTCCAGGGCCACCTCTCTTCCTCCACACCGGTCGTATGATTGTAGTATTGATCTCCTTCCGGGAACCACCCCCCCCCGGGGTAGACTATACTCTCTGTCGGCTCCCGAACGTAAGGCTCTCGAAGATTATTTGTCTGTAGCTCTTGACGCCGGTACCATAGTCCCCTCCTCCTCTCCCGCCGGAGCGGGGTTTTTTTTTGTCAAGAAGAAGGACGGGTCTCTGCGCTCCTGCATAGATTATCGAGGGCTGAATGACATAACAGTGAAGAATCGTTATCCGCTTCCTCTTATGTCTTCAGCCTTCGAGATCCTGCAGGGAGCCAGGTTTTTCACTAAGTTGGACCTTCGTAACGCTTACCATCTCGTGCGCATCAGGGAGGGGGACGAGTGGAAGACGGCGTTTAACACTCCGTTAGGGCACTTTGAATACCGGGTTCTTCCTTTCGGCCTCGCTAACGCTCCAGCTGTCTTTCAGGCATTAGTCAATGATGTCCTGAGAGACATGCTGAACATCTTTGTTTTCGTTTACCTTGACGATATCCTGATTTTTTCACCGTCACTCCAGATTCATGTTCAGCACGTTCGACGTGTCCTCCAGCGCCTTTTAGAGAATTGTCTTTTTGTGAAGGCTGAGAAGTGCACTTTTCATGCCTCCTCCGTCACATTTCTCGGTTCTGTTATTTCCGCTGAAGGCATTAAGATGGATCCCGCTAAGGTCCAAGCTGTCATTGATTGGCCCGTCCCTAAGTCACGCGTCGAGCTGCAGCGCTTTCTCGGCTTCGCGAACTTCTATCGTCGTTTCATCCGTAATTTCGGTCAGGTGGCAGCTCCTCTCACAGCCCTTACTTCTGTCAAGACGTGCTTTAAGTGGTCCGTTTCCGCCCAGGGAGCTTTTGATCTCCTCAAGAATCGTTTTACATCCGCTCCTATCCTTGTTACACCTGACGTCTCTAGACAGTTCGTTGTCGAGGTTGACGCGTCAGAGGTGGGAGTGGGAGCCATCCTTTCTCAGCGCTCCCTCTCTGACGACAAGGTCCACCCATGCGCGTATTTTTCTCATCGCCTGTCGCCGTCGGAACGTAACTATGATGTGGGTAACCGCGAACTGCTCGCCATCCGGTTAGCCCTAGGCGAATGGCGACAGTGGTTGGAGGGGGCGACCGTTCCTTTTGTCGTTTGGACTGACCATAGGAACCTTGAGTACATCCGTTCTGCCAAACGACTTAATGCGCGTCAGGCGCGTTGGGCGCTGTTTTTCGCTCGTTTCGAGTTCGTGATTTCTTATCGTCCGGGCTCTAAGAACACCAAGCCTGATGCTTTGTCTCGTCTCTTCAGTTCTTCAGTAGCCTCCACTGACCCCGAGGGGATTCTCCCTGAGGGGCGTGTTGTCGGGTTGACTGTCTGGGGAATTGAGAGGCAGGTAAAGCAAGCACTCACTCAAACTCCGTCGCCGCGCGCTTGTCCTAGGAACCTTCTTTTCGTTCCCGTTCCTACTCGTCTGGCCGTTCTTCAGTGGGCTCACTCTGCCAGGTTAGCCGGCCACCCTGGCGTTCGGGGTACGCTTGCTTCCATTCGCCAGCGTTTCTGGTGGCCCACCCGGGAGCATGACACGCGTCGTTTCGTGGCTGCTTGTTCGGTCTGCGCGCAGACTAAGTCCGGTAACTCTCCTCCTGCCGGCCGTCTCAGGCCGCTTCCTATTCCCTCTCGACCGTGGTCTCACATCGCCTTAGATTTTGTCACCGGACTGCCTTCGTCAGCGGGGAAGACTGTTATTCTTACGGTTGTCGATAGGTTCTCTAAGGCGGCTCATTTCATTCCCCTTGCTAAGCTTCCTTCTGCTAAAGAGACGGCACAAATCATCATCGAGAATGTTTTCAGAATTCATGGCCTTCCGTCAGACGTCGTTTCGGACAGAGGTCCGCAATTCACGTCTCAATTTTGGAGGGAGTTTTGCCGTTTGATTGGGGCTTCCGTCAGTCTCTCTTCCGGCTTTCACCCCCAGTCTAACGGTCAAGCAGAACGGGCCAATCAGACTATTGGTCGCATCTTACGCAGTCTTTCTTTTCGCAACCCTGCGTCTTGGTCAGAACAGCTCCCCTGGGCAGAATACGCCCACAACTCGCTTCCTTCGTCTGCGACCGGGCTATCTCCTTTTCAGAGTAGCCTCGGGTACCAGCCTCCGTTGTTCTCATCTCAGTTCGCCGAGTCCAGCGTCCCCTCCGCTCAGGCTTTTGTCCAACGTTGCGAGCGCACCTGGAAGAGGGTCAGGTCTGCACTTTGCCGTTATAGGGCGCAGACTGTGAGAGCTGCTAATAAGCGTAGAACGAAGAGCCCTAGATATTGTCGCGGTCAGAGAGTTTGGCTCTCCACTCAGAACCTTCCCCTTAAGACGGCTTCTCGCAAGTTGACCCCGCGTTTCATTGGTCCATTCCGTATCTCTCAGGTCATTAATCCTGTCGCAGTGCGACTTCTTCTTCCGCGATATCTTCGTCGCGTCCACCCGGTCTTCCATGTCTCCTGTGTTAAGCCCGTTCTTCGCGCCCCCGCTCGTCTTCCCCCCCCCCCCCCCATCCTTGTCGAGGGCGCACCTATCTACAGGGTCCGTAAAATCTTGGACATGCGTCCTCGGGGCCGTGGTCATCAGTACCTAGTTGACTGGGAGGGGTACGGTCCTGAGGAGAGGAGTTGGGTTCCCTCTCGGGACGTGCTGGACCGTGCGCTGATTGATGATTTCCTCCGTTGCCGCCAGGTTTCCTCCTCGAGTGCGCCAGGAGGCGCTCGGTGAGTGGGGGGGTACTGTCATGTACTGTCATGTTGTCTTGTCTCTGTCCTTTCCCTTCACCCTGTCTCCCTCTGCTGGTCGTGTTAGGTTACCTTTTCTCCCCCGCTTTCCCCCAGCTGTCCCTTGTCTCCTCTAACTACCCATTCACCCCGTTCCCCACCTGTTCCCTTTTTCCCTCTGATTAGGTCCCTATATCTCTCTCTGTTTCTGCTCCTGTCCTTGTCGGATTCTTGTTTGTTTGTGTCATTCATGCCTGAACCAGACTGCCGTCATGTTTGCTGTAACCTTGTCCTGTCCTGTCGGAATCTGCCGGTCCATCTGAGCCTACCTATGTTTGGTAATTAAAGAAGCTCTGTTTAAGTTGATTCGCTTTTGGGTCCTCATTCACGCACCGTAACACCTAGGCCCTGAACCAATGCCAGGGGTCCCTGAGGAATCAATCAATGGCGTAAGACTCAGATGGCTTAGGACCAGAGCCCCTGACACCACAGAGAGAGATAAGATAAAGGAGAGAGAGAGAAGAGAGAGGGAAGAGAGGCCTTACATCAGAAAGTAACTTACTGCCTAAGAGCCTCTGCTCTCCTGCCCCAAAGCCTGGTGGGTCCAATTATGTCAGTTAGTTAGGCCTGTGAAGACATAACGCTTTCGACAACAACAAGATTGTATACGAACTCCACCCTTCCTGTCTGTCCCTGACCCAACTCAGAATACAGTGGCAAGAAAAAGTGGAATTACCTGGATTTCTGAATAAATTGGTCATAAAATTTGATTTGATCTTCATCTTAGTCACAACAATAGACAATGTGCTTAAACTAATAACACACCTATTATTGTATTTTTCTTGTCTATATTGAATACATGATTTAAACATTCACAGTGTAGGTTGGAAAAGTATGTGAACCCCTAGGCTAATGACTTCTCCAAAAGCTAATTGGAATCAGGAGTCAGCTAACCTGGAGTCCAATCAATGAGATGAGATTAGAGATGTTGGTTAGAGCTGCCCTGCCCTATAAAAAACACTCACAAAATTTGAGTTTGCTATTCACAAGAAGCATTGCCTGATCTAAACCATGCCTCGAACAAAAGAGATATCAGAAGACCTAAGATTAAGAATTGTTGGCCTGCATAAAGCTGGAAAGGGTTACAAAAGTATCTCTAAAAGCCTGGATGTTCATCCATCCACTGTTGCTACTCTCCCTAGGAGTAGCCGTCCTGCAAAGAAGATTGCAAGAGCATAGCGCATAATGCTCAATGAGGTTAAGAAGAATCCTAGAGTGTCAGCTAAAGACTTACAGAAATCTATGGAACATGCTAGCATCTCTGTTGACGAGACTACGATACCTAAAACACTAAACCAGAATGGTGTTCATGGGAGGACACCACAGAAGAAGCCACTGCTGTCCAAACAAAACATTGCTGCACGTCTGAAGTTCGCAAAAGAGCATCTGGATGTTTCACAGCGCTACTGGCAAAATATTCTGTGGACATTCTGTGGAGTTGTTTGGAAGGAGCACACAACACTATTGGTGGGGAAAAAAGGCACAGCACACCAACATCAAAACCTCATCCCAACTGTAAAGTATGGTGGAGGGAGCATCATGTTTTGGGGCTGTTTTGCTGCCTCAGGGCCTGGACAACTTGCTATCATCGATGGAAAAATGAATTACATTTATCAAGACATTTTGCAGGAGAATGTAAGGTTATCTGTCCGCCAATTGAAGCTCAACAGAAGTTAGGTGATGCAACAGGACAACGACGCAAAACACAGTAAGTAAAAGTCAAATCAATAACAGAATGGCTTCAACAGAAGAAAATACGCCTCCTGGAGTGGCCCAGTCAGAGTCCTGACCTCAACCCCATTTAAAATGCCGTGGCATGACCTTGTGAGCGGTTCACACCGGACATCCTAAGAATATTGCCGAACTGAAACAGTTTTGTAAAGATGAACGGTCCAAAATTCCTCCTGACTGTTGTACAGGTCTGATCCGCAACTACAGAAAATGTTTGGTTGAGTTTATTGCTGCCAAAGGAGGGTCAACCAGTTATTAAATCCAAGGGTTCACATACTTTTCCACCCTACACTGTGAATGTTTACACGGTGTGTTCTATAAAGACATGAAAATGTATGATTGATTGTGTGTTATTAGTTTAAACAAACTGTGTTTATCTATTGTTGTGACTTAAAGAAGATCAGATCAAATTTTATGACCAATTTATGTAGAAATCCAGGTAATTACAAATGGTTCACATACTTTGACTTGCCACTGTATGTCAACTCAGCAACACTCAACCCCCTCGTCAGCTATTAAGGACAATTCACCCGTATAGATTTTTAAGAGAGAAATATAAAATTAAATCATTGTTTCTCATGAGGCGAGCAGTTTGCCAGCACCTTGTCATTTCCAGTGGCTCGGGACGAAGCGGAGAGAGGAACAAAGGCTTTGGCAGAGCGGAGAGAAGAACAGAGGATGGAGAAAGAGCGGCTAGAGGAGAGAGGAACTAACAGTGGCCTTGGCACAACCATTTTTTATCTATTGGATTAGAGAGATGGATGGATATGAATTTAGTAATTGGACAGATCGGTCCAGTCCTGCTGAGACTTACAAATACCCCATTATGGCTCTGAAACAAGAACATACTGTACATCACTAAAGAGGGGAGGGGAGGGGAGGGAGAGAATGAGTATGGACTTATATGATGAGCATCCCTCAAAGGTTTAAGGACATAGTATACTGCCCTTGATGTGAGTATGCTGCCAAAGATTGGAACTGTGTCCTTAGATGCCAGCACTGAGGCTTAGTAATAGCAATTTAGTGATTTGCCATTCGGTGCTCAGTATGTAAAGCACAGGACGCTCCTGAGGGGAGGACGGCTCATAATAATGGCTTGGATGGAATGTTATCAAACACATAGAAACCATCTGTTTGATGTATTCTATATTCCATTTATTCAGTTCCAGCTATTACTATAAGAAAATCCTCCCCAATTAAGGTGCCACCAGCCGCCTGTGATGTCAAGACACAGTGTAAATGTATGTAATGTTGACCACAGCTGTTATGCCATGGCTATTGACATAGCATCCTAATTAAAATAAAACAAATTAAAAAATTAATCAAAAAAAATTAATCATTACTAAACTAAACTAATGTGTCATGTTTCCTCACTCATTATAGTGGTCCAGTTTGCTTCCCAATGACCAGAATCACAAATGAATGGAAGATTAATAATATAAGAACAGCCCTGATACAGATCATGTTATAGTACCGGACAGAGATCTGAGTGGAAAACTTCCCATCAATTGTGTTTTTTTACTTTAGCTGATTTGTTTTGAAGATAAACCCTTTCATTAGTTTAGATACAGTTGAAGTTGGAAGTTTACATACGCTTAGGTTGGAGTCATTCAAACTCAATTTTAAACCACTCCACAAATTTCTTGTTAACAAACTATAGTTTTGGCAAGTCGGTTAATTTTTCCAACAATTGTTTCAACAATTGTAATTTTTCCAACAATTGTTTACAGACAGATTATTTAACTTATAATTCACTGTACCACATTTCTAGTGGGTCAGAAGTTTACTGTGCCTTTAAACAGCTTGGAAAATTCCAGAAAATTATGTCATGGCTTTAGAAGCTTCTGATAGACTAATTGACATCATTTGAATCAATTGGAGGTGTAACTGTGGATGTATTTCAAGGCCTACCTTCAAACGCAGTGCCTCTCTGCTTGACATCATGGGAAAATCAAAAGAAATCAGCCAAGACCTCAGAAAATAAATTGTAGACCTCCACAAGTCTGGTTCATCCTTGGGAGCAATTTCCAAACGGCTGAAGGTACCACGTTCATCTGTACAAACAATAGTACGCAAGTATAAACACAATGGGACCATGCAGCCGTCATACCGCTCAAGAAGGAGACGCGTTCTGTCTTTTAGAGATGAACGTACTTTGGTGTGAAAAGTGCAAATCAATCCCAGAACAACAGCAAAGGACCTTGTGAAGATGCTGGAGGAAACAGGTACAAAAGTATCTATATCCACAGTAAAACGAGTCCTATATCGTAACCTAACATAACATAACATAGCCGCTCAGCAAGGATATGAAGCGGCCACTGCTCCAAAACCACCATAAAAAAGACAGACTATGGTTTGCAACTGCACGTGGGGACAAAGATCGTACTTTTTATATAAATGTCCTCTGATAAAAAATAGAATAAAAATAGAACTGTTTGGCCATAATGACCATCGATATGGGAGGCTTGCAAGCTGAAGAACACCATCCAAATCGTGAAGTATGGGGGTGGCAGCATCATGTTGTGGGGGTGCTTTGCTGCAGGAGGGACTGGTGCACTTCACAAAACAGATGGCTTCATGAGCAAGGAAAATTATGTGGATATATTGGAGCAACATCTCAAGACATCAGTTAGGAAGTTAATGCTTAGTCGCAAATGGGTCTTCCAAATGGACAATGACCCAAGCATACTTCCAAAGTTGTGGAAAAATGGCTAAAGGACAACAAAGTCCAGATATTGGAGCGGCCATCACAAAGCCCTGACCTCAATCCTATAGAAAATGTGTGGGCAGAACTGAAAAAGCGTGTGCGAGCAAGGAAGCATACAAACCTGACTCAGTTACACCAGCTCTGTCAAGAGGAATGGGCCAAAATTATTGTGGGAAGCTTGTGGAAGGCTACCCAAAACGTTTGACCCAAGTTAAACAATTTAAAGGCAATGCTACCAAATACTAATTGAGTGCATGTAAACTTCTGACCCACTGGGAATGTGATGAAAGAAATAAAAGCTGAAATAAATCATTATCTCTACTATTATTCTAACTATATCCTGTCATGACACAATATTTCCCTCTCTTTAGCAAGCTTACACACCCATTCCATAGCTTGTCAATGATCTAAATGCTACTTTTTGTTCCTAGGCACTCTTGGAGGCCATTTCTAATTCTTGGGACTGTTTTAGATGCGTACCACATCAGGCTTGTCTGATTGCCAGGGCTTTGAGACACAGGGAGGTGTGTGTGATTGTGGGCCAATGTCTGTAGTTAGTAAACACTTCCCCATGCAGCCCCAGTCAGTCCCCTGCTGCTACAGACTTCACTACAGAATACCTGCGTAACAACCAGGAGGCACGTTAGTATAACTCACACACCTCTATAAACTTGTTCAAATCTTCACCTCCTGGATAACTACTTAGAGAGAGGTTTGCTGTCAACAAATAAACCATAATGCTGACTTTCCAGGATAAAGTTCAGGGGATGAAAGAGAGACTTTTGGATTTATAATAACATTTTCCAATCTGATGATGTCATTGTCAACATCTTCTTATCTGTGAGCAATGAGCATCAACATCTGGGTGCTGCCAAAATGCTAGACTGGCAAATTAACTTAATTGGCAGGAACAACTAGATCTATGCATTTATCCATTTCACATGAACAAAACAATATGTTTGGACCTCAGATATACAAACAGGGCCTTCCAGTCAAGGCAATTTCCTTGATAATTGAGTTGTGAGTGCTTCATCTGAAAGAATTCTACCTCCCAGCGGACCTCATCAGGAAAGACTCCACCCTTCTCCATTTACAAACAATGCTTCTCTCCACCTGGTAATTACTAGCAGGCAAATTAGGCTGGAACAAAAGGCTTAACCCTGCTTGATTTCATACCTTCTCTGTTGTGTGGGATGAAAGGAGGAAGTCTCACAAGGGAAGTCAAGCATGTTTCTGTTCCTTCTGTGCATTGTATGTTCTACCTGAATGCTAATGGACTGCTATAAATTGTACATTTTCAGGTTTGCATAAATTCTCAATGTGCTGGGCACATAAGACAGTTATAACATTGTTATAACCATGTTTTAAAACCTCATCATCATTATGTGATGTTGGTGGTCTTGTGGGAGGGAAGTGGGATATTATCTCTAGTTTGGTCCTTCCTATGTTTTAATTCTTTGTCCCGGTGTACATGATGTATAAAAACATAAAAAAGTATGATCACAAATGATACCGTTAATATCTAAACACAGGACTCAATAAGTTACATCTTCCTACCTCACACCAACCAGGGGAAAATGTCACCCCATCGTTTATGCAGTAGGCCACAGCACAGAACTACAATCTGCTGACTACAGCTGTAGCTAAAGGTCACCAGCTCATTCCAAGTAGCCTGTTTTGTAGTTGTAGCAACAACAGCAAAAAAAGCAGTAGCCTACCTTTGCTGCTGCACTTCACTTTAACATGCCCTCAGACTGGTGACTGTAGATGAAATGCCAATGCCTCAGTTTGTCTGTGTCAGATGCATATAACAGACAGAGAGTGAGTGGAGAGCTGAACAGACCTCCAAGGGCATAGCTGGATAAGTGGCACTCACTTCACATCGCTCAGTCTGACACACTATTTGTCAACGGAGGTGAGTAGCTGGTACAGGAAGGCGTATATGCCTTGAAGGGACATGGGGTATTGGAGCATGGTGGGGCGGAAAAGTAGAGGGCAGATCATTTATCAGCAGCTGTATTTTGGAGAGTGATGATGTGGATGTAGGGAGAAAGAGAGCAGGAAGGCTATAAGTGTAACACAACATTTAGAAGGTCTTAGATGAGGCCTCGGTACATTCGGAAGCTCCCTTGACCTGTCAAGAGAAAGGACACCAGAATGCCAAAGTGTTATATTTGGAAAAAGTGTGATTCAAAAAGTTTGGCCAATGTGAAGTGAATTTCTAGAGGAATAGGGTGTCAATGCACATTATTGACAGTCAGCTGTAGCAGCCTAGACGCCAATGGTAGACAGATGGTGTGTGCATGGCTGTCAACTAAATAGTCAATTGAGTTAATTAGCTCACCTAACTTACCAGCTGCATCTCCTGTGTTGATCCAGTCCGGATTGGCAATACTGGCGATAGCAAAGATATCAGCTGCTAGAAAGAGACATCCTGATATGACGGAGAGTTTATCCATTTCTCAGACGTGGATGCTCTCTTCTCCTTTATATTGAGTCAAAGAGGAAAGTCTCCTCTATCTCGCCCCCTCCAAGGGCAGATAGGACAAAAGAGATTCAGGCATGGATTTCAAGGTCCCATATCAATGTTTTGGTCATGCCCAGTGGATGTATTGTCATTGTCCTCTTGGTAGAAGGGCAAGCCTCTCATCTTCACGCAGCAGTCCTGGTGTAGGATTTATGCAAAGCCGTTTCCTTTCATTGCCTTATAACGATCGACCATGGCCCTGGCTATGAACGCCCACTGTTTCACCCATTACCATAGCTCAGTATCGCAACAGGGTAGCTTATGGTGTCAGGAAAATATATTTGAAAGATGAGTTAAAGGAAAACTCAAAAGTTCTGCGACCATTTTCGCCGAAATTATGTTATTTAAGAGATGCTTGCAAGAGTGCATATTATACCGCTTCTTTCCTGTGTCCGTTTATCTTCTCCATCTGAGATGTCTTCATTGCAAACAAATGGAAATTCCATAAAATACATATATTGTATGCAATGGTCAGATTTCATAATCTGCCAATACTCCCTTCAATAGAAATACCGTTATTTGTCCCTCCTGCAATGCCCGTCAGATGTATCCATTCGAGGTTACAATGTAGCCTGTAATGCCCGTCAGATGTATCCATTCGAGGTTATAATGTAGCCTAGCAATGTAGTGAAGGGGGAATCAGCTCAATGGAATCAGCGGTAACAAAACTCGCTGTTCTCTGGCAATGTGAAACAAGCGACATTAAGGTCACGTGATCATTCGGCAAAATGTCTAAATAAAAGTCCCCCTGAAAAAATGTAACACGACTGTTACAAGATGTTTTTCTGATTTATAGTTTAAAGTGACTTAAACATGTATTTATTCATTTAAAAAAACGAACAATATATTAACGAAATAAATTAACAAATATCTATTTTCTGTCAATATTTTTTACTATAATGACACAACAATAACATCACTGTTGCTGGAAGTTTTAATCGTTTTAAACTATTTATTTTTTATTTCACCTTTATTTAACCAGGTAGACAAGTTCTCATTTACAACTGCGACCTGGCCAAGATAAAGCAAAGCAGTGCGACACAAACAACAACACATAGTTACACATGGAATAAACAAGCGTACAGTCAATAACACAATAGAAAAAAAATCGATATACAGTGTGTGCAAATGAGGTAAGATTAGGGAGGTAAGGCAATAAATAGACCATAGTGGCGAAGTAATTACAATTTAGAAACGAAACACTGGAGTGATAGATGTGCAGAAGATGAATGTGCAAGTAGAGATACTGGGGTACAAAGGAGCAAAAAAACTATATGGGGATGAGGTAGTTGGATGGGCTATTTACAGATGGGCTATTTACAGATGGGCTATGTACAGGTGCAATGATCTGTGAGCTGCTCTGACAGCTGATGCTTAAAGTTAGAGAGGGAGACATGAGTTTCGAGCTTCAGTGACTTTTGCAATTCGTTCCAGTCATTGGCAGCAGAGAACTGGAAGGAAGGTGGCCAAAGAGGAATAAGCTATGGGGGTGACCAGTGAAATATACCTGCTGGAGGACGTGCTACGGGTGGATAGATGACGGGTAGATGACCTGGAGCCAGTGGGTTTGGCGACAAATATGAAGCGAGGACCAGCCAACGAGAGCCTACAGGTTGCAAGTGGTGGGTAGCATATGGGGCTTTGGTGACAAAACGGATGGCACTGTGATAGACTGCATCCAATTTGCTGAGTAGAGTGTTGGAGGCTATTTTGAAAATGACATCGCCGAAGTCAAGGATTGGTGGGTTGTCAGTTTTACGAGGGTATGTTTGGCAGCATGAGTCAAGGATGCTTTGTTGCGAAATAGGAAGCCAGTTCTAGATTTAATTTTGAATTGGAGATGCTAAATGTGAGTCTGGAAGGAGAGTTTACAGTCTAACCAGACACCTAGGTATTTGTAATTGTCCATACTCTAAGTCAGAACCGTCCAGAGTAGTGATGCTGGATGGTTGGGCAGGTGCAGGCAGCGATCGGTTGAAGAGGATGCATTTAGTTTAATTTGCATTTAAGAGCAGTTGGAGGCCACGGAAGGAGAGTTGTATGGCATTGAAGCTCGTCTGAAGGTTAGTTAACACAGTGTCCAAAGAAGGGCCAGAAGTATACAGAATGGTGTCGTCTGCGTAGAGGTGGATCAGAGAATCACCAGCAGCAGGAGCAACATCATTGATGTAGACAGAGAAAAGAGTAGGCCTGAGAATTGAACCCTGTGGCACCCCCATAGAGACTGCCAGAGGTCCGGACAACAGGCCCTCCGATTTGACACACTGAACTCTGTCTGAGAAGTAGTCAGTGAACCAGGCGAGGCAGTCATTTGAGAAACCAAGGCTGTTGAGTCTGCCGATAAGAATGTGGTGATTGACAGAGTCGAAAGCCTTGGCCAGGTGAATGAATATGGCTGCACAGTATTGTCTTTTATCGATGGCAGTTATGATATCGTTTAGGACCTTGCGTGTCTGAGGTGCACCCATAACTCTGAAAGCTCTGAAACCAGATTGCATAGCGGAGAAGGTACGGTGGGATTCGAAATGGTCGGTGATCTGTTTGTTAATTTGGCTTTCGAAGACCTTAGAAAGGCAGGGTAGAATAGATATAGGTCTGTAACAGTTTGGGTCTAGAGTGTCTCCCCTTTTGAAGAGGGTGATGACTGCGGCAGCTTTCCAATCTTTGGGGATCTCAGACGATACGAAGGAGAGGTTGAACAGGCTAGTAATAGGGGGTGCAACAATTGCGGCAGATAACTACTGTCAACTCTTAATAGAACACGATTTAAACATGTTTTGAAGATAACATTTTCACATTGGCCCATTCCAACTGTCTCAGTCCCCAATATGTATGCTGCAATAACCTATGTGCCTAGGGGCTAGGAACTGGATGTCTTACCTGGTGTACTGTGTGATCTTAGGCATGCTTCCTCTCTCTCTCTCTCTCTCTCTCTCTCTCTCTCTCTCTCTCTCTCTCTCTCTCTCTCTCTCTCTCTCTCTCTCTTTCCCCACCAACTGTCTTCATTCGTGTTGCTAGCATATTGTTAATTCTATATAAGTTGTCAACTGTTAATTAACTTCAGTTAGTGCTAAACACGGCTGCTAGAATCTTCACTAGAACAAAAAAAAATCAATCATATTACTCCAGTGGTAGCCTCTCTACTCTGGATTCCTGTTAAGGCTGGTGCTGATTTCAAGGTTTTACTGCTAGCCTATAAAGCATTACATGGGCTTGCTCCTACCTATCTTTCCGATTTGATCCTGCCATATATACCTACACGTACGCTACGTTCACAAGACGCAAGTTCCTAGAATTTCTAAGCAAACAGCTGGAGGCAGGGCTTTCTCCTATAGAGCTTCATTTTTATGAAATGGACTGCCTATCCATGTGAGAGACGCAAACTCGGTCTTGACCTTTAAGTCTTTGTTGTTGTGTAGTCTGGCTCAGGAGTGTGAAGGTGACCAGAAAGGCACTGGAGCAACGAACCGCCCTTGCTGTCTCTGCCTGGCCGGTTCCCCTCTCTCCACTGGGATTCTCTGCCTCAAACCCTATTACAGGGGCTAAGTAACTGGCTTACTGGTGCTCTTCCATGCCGTCCCTAGGAGGGGTGTGTCCCTTGAGTGGTTTGAATCACTGATGTGATCTTCCTGTCTGGGTTGGCCCCCCCCCTTGGGTTGTGCCGTGGCAGAGATCTTTGTGGGCTATACTCGGCCTTGTCTCAGGATGGTAAGTTGGTGGTTGAAGATATCCCTCTAGTGGTGCGGGGGCTGTGCTTCAAGAAGGTGCGGTTATATAATGCCTGTTTGGCCCTGTCCGGGGGTGTCGTCAGGCAGGGCCACAGTGTCTCCCGACCCCTCTTGTCTCAGCTTCCAGTATTTATGCAGCAATAGTTTGTGTCGGGGGGCTAGGGTCAGTCTGTTATATCTGGAGTATTTCTCCTGTTGTATCCAGTGTCCTGTGTGAATTTAAGTATGCTCTCTCTCTCTCTCAGCCCTAGGACCATGCTTCAGGACTACCTGGCATGATGACTCCTTGCTGTCCTCATCTACAACCATTGTGATTATTATTATTTGACCCTGCTGGTCATCTGTGAACATTTGAACATCTTGGCCATGTTCTGTTATAATCTCCACCCGGCACAGCCAGAAGAGGACAGGCCACCCCCCATAGCCTGGTTCCTCTCTAGGTTTCTTCCTAGGTTCACACCTTTCTAGGGAGTTTTTCCTAGTCACCGTGCTTCTACACCTGCATTGCTTGCTGTTTGGGGTTTTAGGCTGGGTTTCTGTACAGCACGTTGAGATATCAGCTGATGTAAGAAGGGCTATATAAATACATTTGATTTGATTTGAAGTACTCCAGATATAATAGACTAGCCCCCCGACACATAAACTACTGCAGCATAAATACTGGAGGCTGAGACAGGAGGGGTCAGGAGACACTGTGGCCCCATCCGATGATACCCCCGGACAGGGCCAAACAGGAAGGATATAACCCCACCCACTTTGCCAAAGCACAGCCCCCACACCACTAGAGGCATATCTTCAACCTCCAACTTACCATCCTGAGACAAGGCCGAGTATAGCCCACAAAGATCTCCGCCACGGCACAACCAAAGGAGGGGGGCCAACCCAGACAGGAAGATCACGTCAGTGACTCAACCCACTCAAGTGACACACCCCTCCTAGGGACGGCATGAAAGAGCACCAGTAAGCCAGTGACTCAGCCCCTGTAATAGGGTTAGAGGCAGAGAATCCCAGTGGAGAGAGGGGAACCGGCCAGGCAGAGACAGCAAGGGTGGTTCGTTGCTCCAGAGCCTTTCCGTTCACCTTCACACTCCTGGGCCAGACTACACTCAATCATATGACCCACTGAAGAGATGAGTCTTCAGTAAAGACTTAAAGGTTGAGACCGAGTCTGCGTTTCTCACATGGGTAGGCAGACCATTCCATAAAAATGGAGCTCTATAGGAGAAAGCCCTGCCTCCAGCTGTTTGCTTAGAAATTCTAGGGACAATTAGGAGGCCTGCGTCTTGTGACCGTAGCGTACGTGTAGGTATGTACGGCAGGACCAAATCAGAAAGATAGGTAGGAGCAAGCCCATGTAATGCTTTGCAGGTTAGCAGTAAAACCTTGAAATCAGCCCTTGCCTTAACAGGAAGCCAGTGTAGTGAGGCTAGCACTGGAATAATATGATCAATGTTTTGGGTTCTAGTCAGGATTCTAGCAGCCGTATTTAGCACTAACTAACTTTATTTAGTGCTTTATCCGGGTAGCCGGAAAGTAAAACATTGCAGTAGTCTAACCTAGAAGTAACAAAAGCATGGATACATTTTTCTGCATCATTTTTGGACAGAAAGTTTCTGATTTTTGCAATGTTACGTAGATGAAAAAGCTGTCCTTGAAACAGTCTTGATATGTATTGCTGTCTCTCTGTGTAGTTGGGTATATAATAGTTAGTATATCGGTTCAGTAATAGTGAAGTCAGTTCTGGTCCCAGAGGGGTTCTCAATGCTGTTACACATAGCCATGATAACCAAGTTACCATTAATAAATCAATTCTGTATACATTCATTCTTAATTAAATGAATAGAAAAAAATAATTATTCTTTGAATAAAACCTGAGTTAATAAAAAATAAGATTTGCTTGTCATGATTTTACTTTAACTTTACATTATACCAACCCTGTACTATACAGTAGCAGATCACTCGTTAATACAGTGCATTTGGAAAGTATTCAGACCCCCTTGACCTTTTCCACATTTTGCTACGTTACAACCTTATTCTAAAATTGATTAAATCGTTTTTTTCACCTCATTAATCTACACACAGTACACCATAATGACAAAGCAAAAACTGGTCTTTAGAAATGTCACATTTACATTAGTATTTAGACCCTTTACTTAGTACTTTGTTGAAGCATCTTTGGCAGCGATTACAGCCTCGAGTCTACTTGGGTATGACACTACAAGCTTGGCACCCCTGTATTTGGGGAGTTTCTCCCATTCTTTTCTGCAGATCCTCTCAAGCTCTGTTAGTTTGGATGGGGAGTGTCGCTGCATGCCGATTTTCAGGTCTCTCCAGAGATGGCTGGGCCACTCAAAGACATTCAGAGACTTGTCCCGAAGACACTCCTGTGTTGTCTTGGCTGTGTGATTAAGGTCGTTGTCCTGTTGGAAGGTAAACTTTCGCCCCAGTCTGAGGTTCTGAGCGCTCTGGAGCAGGTTTTCATCAAGGATCTCTCTGTACTTTGATCTGTTCATCTTTCCCTCGATCCTGACTGGTCTCCCAGTCCCTGCCGCTGAAAAACATCCCCACAGCATGATGCTGCCACCACCGTGCTTTACCGTAGGGATTGTGCCAGGTTTCCTCCAGACGTGACAATTGGCATTTAGGCCAAAGAGTTCAATCTTGGTTTCATCAGACCAGAGAATATTGTTTCTCGTGGTCTGAGAATCCTTTAGGTGCCTTTTGGCAAACTCCAAGCGGGCTGTCATGTGCCTTTTACTGAGGAGTGGCTTCCGTCTGGCCACTACCATAAAGGCCTGATTGGTGGAGTACTGCAGAGATGGTTGTCCTTCTGGAAGGTTTTCCCATCTCCACATTAGAACTCGAGCTGTTAGAGTGACCATCAGGTTCTTGGTCACCTCCCTGACCAAGGCCCTTCTCCCCTGATTGCTCAGTTTGGCCAGGCGGCCAGTTCTCGGAAGAGGTTTCGTGGTTCCAAACTTCTTCCATTTAAGAATTATGGAGACCACTGTGTTCTTGGGGAACTTCAATGCTGCAGAATGTGTTTGGTACCCTTCCTCATATCTGTGCCTGGACACAATCCTGTCTCAGAGCTCTACAGACTTCATGGCTTGGTTTTTGCTCTGACATGCACTGTCAACTGTGAGACCTTATATAGACAGGTGTGTGCCTTTCCAAATCATATCCAATCATTTGAATTTACCACAGGTGGACTCCAATCAAGTTGTAGAAACATTTCAAGGATGATCAACGGACACAAGACGCACCTGATCTCAATTTCGAGTCTCATAACAAAGGGTCTGAATACTTATGTAAATAAGGTATTTTTGTTTTTCATTTTTAATACATTTGCTAAAAAAAAAATGTGCTTGGTCATTATAGGTTATTGGGCGTAGAATTATGAGGGAAAAAATGATTTAATCAATTTTAGAATAAGGCTGTAACATAACAAAATGTGGAAAAGGGGAAGGGGTCTGAATACTTTCTGAATGCACTGTACAGACTACACCCTTCCCTTATTTCAACCAACATTTCTGTCCATAACTTTTGAATCAAGTAATAACAGATAGATGTGCTGCCTGTCCAATTGATGTAAACTTTCCAAATATATATATATTTTTTAAATAAAGACCTTCACAGTATGTCTGTTGTTATAACAACGTAATAACAGTATAATGTTATTCGTGTCTATAACAGTCAACAACAGCGATAATAACAGTTTATAGCAGTGTAACATAACTGTTTATAACAATGTGCAGCACATCTACCAATGCAAGGATGCATTTCAAGATCATACACTTTTTTGTTTCTGAATCTTCAGACCCCAGACTTGGATCAGCATGGGGACATTGCCATCTACTGGAATGAAAATTAAACTATTATTCCAGATATGATTTAATATATAGAATATTGAACTATCAATCATTAATTCCTTTTCTACTCATCAATATTTAACATGGTTGTATAATTAACATGTTGATGTCCGCTTATTAACATAACGCTGATTACGTTTTTGAACATGTACTGATTGCATTTTTTTATTTAATTTACCCAACTTGGCAGAGTACCTATATAACCACTAGAACGCAAAAATATGCCTCAATACCTCCTAAAATAGCATGAACATGAGAGGGTAGGATCAGAGAAACAGAACGAATCTTGAAACATGCAAAATACAAAACTTTTTGTGATATTGTGTTCAAGTAAACGAATTACTTTTATTTTTGCGCGATTTGGACCTGTTCGTAACGCTAAATGCTGCTGATTTCACGGAGCTTTGTTCTCAAATGTTTAGCAAACCTCAGCTCTCGCGAGATTCGGTTCAACTCCGTCACACAAAGGTCAGAGGTTGCATCCATCACCCAATGGTTGCGTGCAACGTCATCGACTGTGAAATAAACTGACAGATTCAATGAGCACATTCCTATGCATATGCCGCGTTCAAAACAACTGGGAACTCGGGAAATCTCGGACTTCCAACCTCAGTTAATTTAAGACAACTGGGAATTAAGGAAAAAATGAGTTCCGACTGGAAAAAACTGTAATTCAACTCGGAATACCAAATAGGAAACTCTGGCATTGTTCTAGAGCTCAGACTTTCAAACTTTTCAAAGATCACTGACTTCATTATTTGACTCCCCAAAGAATCGTAGTTCCCAGCTGTCTTGAAAGAACCATTAGAACTTACAACTCCTGGATAGGTATTTTAAGTATCAGCTAACCACATCCTGTGTTACGTCTGTAGAACGCGCCCAATGGCAGTGTCTAGAGCATCAAAATCGTGATGTATCATGGGTCAATTGTGGCTGACTGATCTACAAATCATAACGAGTCTTTATTTATGATGCAAGGTGATTTGTAGATCACTCAAGGTCATTTGTAGGTCATTCAAGGTGATTTGTAGATCACTCAGTCTGGCAGTTGCCTGCACTGTGGGCTGCAATGTCGAACAAGACTGTTGAATGTATGAATGGGCAAAGCCATCGATCACCGTGACACCATTCATTCCTACATTACGTGACCAAAGTATGTGGATACCTGCTCGTCGAACATCTCATTCCAAAAATCATGGGAATTAAAACCTCTTTTTTACATTTTATGTATTTATTTCATTTTATTTCACCTTTATTTAACCAGGTAGGCCAGTTGAGACCAAGTTCTCATTTACAACTGTGACCTGGCCAAGATAAAACAAAGCAGTGCGACAAAAACAACACAGAGTTACACATAAACAAACGTACAGTCAATAACACAATGGAAAAATCTATATACAGTGTGTGCAAATGTAGAAGAGTAGGGAGGTAAGGCAATAAATAGGCCATAGAGGTGAAATAATTACATTATAGCATTAACACTGGAGTGATGATGTGCAAGTAGAGATTCTGGGGTGCAAAAGAGCAAGAGGATAAATAACAATATGGGGATGAGGTAGTTGGGTGTGCTATTTACAGATTGGCTGTGTACAGGTACAGTGATCGATAAGCTCCTCTGACAGCTGATGCTTAAAGTTAGAACAAACAAACAAAACTATGCTACCTTTTATCTCTGGGACCCTCAGGATGACTAATCAGAGCAAGATTTTCTGAATGTAAGAACATTATTTTCCTTCAGAGGTGAATCTATCAAACCAGTTGCCGTGATAAAAGTGTTTTGTTGTTGTGCACTCTCCTCAAACAATAACATGGTCTTTTTTCACTGTAATAGCTACTGTAAATTGGAAAGTGCAGTTAGATTAACAAGAATGTAAGCTTTCTGCCCATAAATCAAATCAAGTCAAATTTCAAAACAATATTGAAGCATATAAGACATGGCTATGTCCTGGAAAGTTGGCTGAAACTTGCAACGTCATTCTAGTCACTGTCATGACATTGGCCTGGGGGTAGGTTTATGACAGTCAGAAATACCTCTTTCCCCTTTTTCCTCTCTCTACTCTACTGATGTGAAATTTGAAAACCCCTTGGTTAACATAGAGATTCTGGGAACATCAGAAGGTGGGGGGAAATTAACTATATTCGGGTAATCCGACCAAATGAATATGATGTCAGTTCGGTTGTTATCTGGGACATTCTCATCAATGATAGGATGACATAAACTCTACCGTGGAAAGTCTGCACATTGTAGTTATCGGAGTCACATGGAATTGTTGTTCAATTGAAATGCTTGAATATAAAATTATTGGTGAAGAGATTAAATGTAATTTTAGCTTCCAAATGAGAGATTTGGGTTTTCATAAGGTTAGGGCTCTGCTCAATCAGTGGCCCGCCCCTGTGAAGAGACATGGGTTATAAAACTTTTCAGAAACACCCTTCTCGCTCCACTATAAGCCTTGACAAAAATGTAACCTCCTGTTCCAAGTACGTGAGGTCTGCAGCCTCTGCGTTAAAAGGACTAACATGTCACCTACAGAACTAAGCCAACCTCAACGTGAGCTTTGGTTGCGAATGGTATGAACTTTGAACTCTTATTCACTACAGAAGTGAAACCTCATAGCCGTTGAGTTAGCAACAGCAAACTCGGACAGAGACAGAGTAGACAGAGTATCCCGTCTACTACACAACAACGTTACTACAACTTATCCAATTGACCACCAGAGACATTCTTCAAAGGACTCGGTTTGGCAACACGGCCTTCCATCTACCACCAACTTACCGAAGCACAGCTCAGAGTAAATATTTATTGCATTTTCCCTTTCCAAATGGGCGGTAATTTAGAATGCATAAGATGCTGTATTTACGATAGCACAGCTTCTCCCTTTGTTCCGCTCTTTCACTCAAACCCAGCCCCTTTTATTTTGTGTAACCAACTGTCATATCTGTTCCGCCCGCTAGGGACGTTTTCCTTTATGACATAATTTGTAATCAAGGTATGATTAATTCTTTGTATATGTAATTCTGTGTGATTAGTTAGGTATTTAGTAAATAACTAATTAAACACAATTTTGTATTGCTGATTCAACTTGTTAGCCAGGGTTCGTGAAGATAACCAAGAATTTACAACTTTCAGATAAGACTGAATTAAGGTGACGATTAATATTGACTGCTATTGATGTAAAATATTACTAGGTCTTTAAGAGTTTATTCGGAAGATAACAGCTCTATAAATATTCTTTCATGGTGCCCCGACTCTCTAGTTAATTACATTTACATGATTAGCTCAATCAGGTAATATTAATTACGGAGAAAGGATTTTATAGAATAGCATGTCATATCACTTAATCCGGCATAGCCAAAGACACGGCATCACATTAACACACGTTAGCAACAACTATCCTGGTTTAGGGACACCAATCCCGTAGTATGGAATTGGTCCACCCGTTGCTGCGAAAACAGCCTCCACTCTTCTGGGAAGGCTTTTCACTAGATGCTGGAACATTCCTGCGGGGACTTGCTTTCATTCACCTGACAAGAGCATTAGTGAGGTCTGGCGCTGATGTTGGGTGATTAGGCCTGGCTCACAGTCGGCGTTCCAATTCATCCCAAAGGTGTTTGATGGGGTTGAGGTCAGTGCTCTGTGCAGGTCAGTCAAGTTCTTCCACACAGATCTCAACAAACCATTTCTGTATGGACCTTGCTTTGTGCATGGGGCATTGTCATGCTGAAACAGGAAAGGACCTTTCTCAAACTGTTGCCACAAAGTTGGAAACACAGAATTGTCTAGAATATCATTGTATGCTGTAACGTTAAGATTTCCCTTAACTGGAACTAAGGGTCCTAGCCCAAACCATGAAAAACAGCCCCAGATCATTATTCCTCCTCCACCAAACTTTACAGTTTGCACTATGCATTGGGGCCTTTCAGAACAGGTGTATATATATATATATATATATATATATATATGTGTATATATATATATATATATATATACTGAGATCATGTGACAGATCATGTGACACTTAGATTGCACACAGGTGGACTTTATTATAACTAATTATGTGACTTCTGAAGGTAATTGGTTGCACCAGATCTTATTTAGGGGCTTCCATAGTAAAGGGGGTGAATACATATGCACGCACCACTTTTCCGTTTATTATTTTTTTATTTCATGAAACAAGTTATTTTTTTCATTTCACTTCACCAATTTGGACTATTTTGTGAATGTCCATTACATGAAATCCAAATAAAAATCAATTTAACTTACAGGTTGTAATGCAACAAAATAGTAAAAACACCAAGGGGGATGAATACTTTTGAAGGCACTGTATGTGAATTTGGTCGGGTCGCCCAAAAAGTTACATATTGCAGCTTCAAGTCCTTATTGATTTGGACACCGAGGAACTTGAAGCTCTGGACCCGCTCTACTGCAACCTTGTCGATGTGGATGGGGGCCTGCTCCCCCCTCATTTCCCGTAGTCCACGACCAACTCCTTGGTCTTACTGACATTGAGGGAGAGGCTGTTGTCCTGGCACCACACTTCCAGGTCACTGGCCTCCTCCCTGTAGGCTGTCTTCGTCACCGGGGATCAGGCCTACCAGGTTGTCGTCAGCAAACTTGATGATGGTGTTGGAATCGTGCGTGGCCATGCAGTCATGGGTGAACAGGGAGTACAGGCGGGGACTAAGCACACACCCCTGTGGGGCCCCTGTGTTGAGGGTCAGCGTGGCGGAGGTGATGTTGCCTACCCTCACCACCTGGGATGATGAAGTTGATGTGTGCCATAACCAGCACTTCATGATTACAGATGTGAGTGCAACAGGGCGGTAGTCATTGTGACAGGTAGCATTAGAGTTCTTGGGAACAGGAATGATGTTGGTCAGCTTGAGATGTAGGGATTACAGACGGGGACAAGAAGAGCTTGAAAATGACAGTGAATATACCTGCCAGCTGTTCTGCGCATGCTCAAAGAACACGCTCTGGAATTCCGTCCGGCTCAGCTGCTTTGCAAGTGTTGACCTGATTAACTCACGTTGGCCACCCAGCGAGACCACCCAGTCCCCTGGATCGGTTGGGAACCTCATGCATGGCTTGGTGTTGTTTTTGTCGAAGCGTTCATAAAATGCATTGAGTTTGTCTGGTAAAGAAGCATCGTTATGCATATTACGGCTGGGTCATCCTTTGTAATCTATAATTTACTGCAGCCCCTGCCACATGCGACGGGTGTCTGAGCCTGTGTAATAGGATTCCACCTTGTTCCTATATATTTAACTCTTGCTTGTTTGATGGCTCTGCGGAGGTCGTAGCAGAACTTCTTGCACTTGTTCGTGTCCTCAGCCATAGCCTCGGGGTTGGCTGCGATAGCCCTGTGTGCGGTAGCCCTGTCCTTTAGCTTAGCACCAACCTTAGTGTTAATCCAGGGCTTTTGATTGGGGAAGCAGCAAACCTTCACTGTGGGGACAACGTCAGCGATGCATTTCCTATCGAAAGCCAGTGACAGAGGTGGTTAGCTCATCGATGCTATCGGTGGAGTCCCGGAACAAAGTCCATTCAGCACTAGCTAAGCAGTCCTATAGCATAGTCTCCAATTCCTTATACTTACCCTTGTCATAAAGAGTTTCATTTTAAAGATAACATATCCACTTAGATACTCACTTGGTGAAAGCTGCAGGACTGAAAGCCATTGAATACAACAACCATGTGTCTGTTGCTAACAAATAAGAGTAATGGGTGGTAACTACAATACACTGCCCGAATGTTAAGCAAATCCAGAATCCAATTGCAGCTGGTTGCCTAACAAGTAAATGCAATTATTTTGGCCTTCTACCCATTTGTTCCCAAAAAATTCCCAGACATGCCACTATGCAAATCTAATGCCATTAGAAACCCTTACATGCAATACATGCTGATTTTTATTCATTATTTGAGTGAAAAGAATTTGAAAAAGTAGGCTGTTTTATTTTCAGCCACAATTGTGACCGATGAGAATAAGCGCTCTGCCTATAATTACCAATAATTTATGCCTATTCCCCAGCCACAACATGTACAGTTGAAGTCAGAAGTTTACATACACCTTAGCCAAATACATTTAAACTCAGTTTTTCACAATTCCTGACATTTAATCCTAGTAAAAAACTGTCTTAGGTCAGTTAGGATCACCACTTTCTTTTAAGAATGTGAAATGCCAGAATAATAGTAAAGAGAATTATTTATTTCAGCTTTTACTTCTTTCATCACATTCCCAGTGGGTTAGAAGTTTACATACACTCAATTAGTATTTGGTAGCATTGCCTTTAAATTGTTTAGCTTGGGTCAAACATTTCAGGTAGCCTTCCACAAGCTTCCCAGAATAAGTTGGGTGAATTTTGGCCCATTCCTCCTGACAGAGTTGGTGTAACGGAGTCAGGTTTGTATGCCTCCTTGCTCGCACACACTTTTTCAGTTCTGCCTACAAATTTTCTATAGGATTGAGGTCAGGGTTTGTGATGGCCACTCCAATACCTTGACTTGCTTGTCCTTAAGCCATTTTGCCACAACTTTGGAAGTATGCTTGGAGTCATTGTCCAGTCCCTCCTGCAGCAAAGCACCCCCAAAACATGATGCTGCCACCCCCGTGCTTCACGGTTGGGATGGTGTTCTTCGGCTTGCAAGCCTCCCCCTTTTTCCTCCAAACATAATGATGGTCGTTATGGCCAAATAGTTATATTTTTGTTTCATCGGACCAGAGGACATTGCTCCAAAAAGTACGATCTTTGTCCCCATGTGCAGTTGCAAACCGTAGTCTGGCTTTTTTATGGCGGTTTTGGAGCAGTGGCTTCTTCCTTGCTGAGCGGCCTTTCAGGTTATGTCGATATAGGACTCGTTATACTGTGGATATAGATACTTTTGTACCTGTTTCCTCCAGCATATTTACAAGGTCCTTTGCTGTTGTTCTGGGATTGATTTGCACTTTTTGCACCAAGGTATGTTCATCTCTAGGAGACAGAACGCGTCTCCTTCCTGAGGGGTATGACAGCTGTGTGGGCCCATGGTGTTTATACTTGCGTACTATTGTTTGTACAGATGAACGTGGTACCTTCAGGCGTTTGGAAATTGCTCCCAAGGATGAACCAGACTTGTGGAGGTCTACCATTTATTTTCTGAGGTCTTGGCTGATTTCTTTTGATTCTCCCATAATGTCAAGCAAAGAGGCACTGAGTTTGAAGGTAGGCCTCGAAATACATCCACAGGTACACCTCCAATTGACTCAAATTATGTCAATTAGCCTATCAGAAGCTTCGAAAGCAATGATATCATTTTCTGGAATTTTCCAAGCTGTTTAAAGGGACAGTCAATTTAGTGTATGCAAACTTGTGACCCACTGGAATTGTGATACAGTGAATTATAAGTGAAATAATCTGTCTGTAAACAATTGTTGGAAAAATGACTTGTGTCATGCACAAAGCAGATGTCTTAACCGACTTGACAACACTATAGTTTGTAACAAGAAATTTGTGGTTGAAAAACGAGTTTTAATGACTCCAACCTAAGTGTATGTAAACTTCCGACTTCAACTGTACCTCAGCCCAATGGCTCACACATCCCTGTTACCCCAATGCCCTATCCAACACCCACATGCCAATACCCCAATATTGATCCAATCAAGTCCCAATACACCTATATCCTTGCCCCATTTGTTACCAATAGACTCCAGTTCCTTTGCCAAAACACCTCAGCCCTGTTACGTGCTGATCTTAGCCCTGATACCCAGTTTGTCAAGGTATTCCCCCAAGTCACCAACATTTACCTATATCCAGCTATCCCCCTGCACACATAGTTACTATAAACAGCATTACATAGCTTTCTACCTTACAAAATATAGTTTTAAGCACTACCAAGGGACTCATGACTCAAGTATAGAGGACTCAGAATTAGACTTGAATGCTGGGCACTCGGGACTCAACTTGAAGTTTAGTGACTTGACTATGTCACTGCCAGAAAGGATTTGAAGGGGCTATAGACGTCCATTTAGACCCATTACCTGAATGAGCCTGGTAAATCTCTACATACCATAACTCATATAAATCAGGTTTATTCATGGGCATAAAGCTTGATACTCATATAAAGCAAGTCTACCCCAGAGTCCAAGCCTCCTCATTCATACAAACCATGCATGTCTACACCTGCACTTCAGCCCTAATATACGAACAAGGTTAACACCTATGAGCTGTGGCTGTAAGTGAGGACTTGGTGGACTGTATATTCTTTAGGTTAGGTTTTACTTCATGTGATTGTTCCAGTGTGCTGGTAAGGGTACAAATGACAGACAGGTAGGATTCCAGTTGAGGTGGTTTAATAACGCTGAAGATGGATAAGCATGGAACAGCACTGCACAGTATATGTAGTATGGATGGGCTAAGGCAATTAGTGGCCTGGCAACTTGTTTCAAACAAAGTGTGTGTGTGGTATATCAACAAGGATGCACACTGGCCTTGGCTAACACAATGAAAGTTAACTGGTGAGAAAACACAAGGATGGCCAGAACTTTCTCTCACTTAACATCTCTCAAGCTGATATTTTCTGAGCTGGAGATTGCCCAGCATGCTCTGCTCCACTTCACTGGTGGGCGGAACTACAGCTCTGATATGATGAACTAACATTACTGATAAGATTAACTACAAATACTTCACAGCCTTTTGTACAGTGGCCATGTCCAATATTCTGATAAAAACACATCTGCGCTTGTAACTATTTAGCAAAACTCACATAAACCAAGTTTACCCTTGTTCAAGAGACACTGAACAAAGCTATTGACATCAACTATATATGTTATTATATTACAGGTTATTGCGTTTAGGGGTCTATACATCACCAATTCCCCTTGAAATAACTAAATTAAACGTTTTACAGTCAAAAATGTAATATATATATTTTACAAATTAATCTCTGATTTAAGCATAGGTTAAGGCTAATGTATCAAGTATCCATAACCGAACAATCTTAATCTACTGAAAAAAATGATCTACTATGATTAAATTGATATAATAGATTAGAGTCACTATTGTCCCATTGGTCACAATTGGGACCAGAAATATATGTTCATATACCACAAGCATCATGAATTCAATGTATTGAATATGAAAGCACATATGTAAACTAGAGCCTTTAAACATTATGTTAACAAGGAAAATATTGTTAAACGTCAACAATGTATTGATTTTAAAGCTGTTGAATGGAGACTTCTGGTGCCAAATCTGTCTGTAAAAGACCATTTTGAAGAAAGCATATGAATCTTCTCTAAATGACACGTTGATAATGCATACAGTACATACGTTTTGTGCTGTGGCCAATGGGATTAAATGGGTTAATGACAACAAAAATGGAGGTAAAGTGCACAGATATGCAAAGGGCTGGCACTGGCAGGAAATTAGCATGTTATTTCATTAACGAAAATGTTTTATAAGTACTTCATTAAGGTCGGACATGTGGGGACCATACGTACGAACTCTTGCTTAAACCTCAAGTGTAAACCTTTTGGAACAAAAATGCTAGGTGTTTTTCTCATTAGAAAACGTCACAATAAACCCACCGGGCTACGAGTCACTAATTTCTGGGAACAATTAACGAATCAACCGATGAACGATGTAGACGTAGTTGTTCAACATGATAGGATGGAATCGAACACTTTTTCATGAAAGCAATAATTTCACACTATGGGCAATGTATTAAAACTTTTACTTTATTATCACCTGGTCTATTTAGAGGGAATTATTGTCTTATTCCGCCTTAAAAGGAAAAACCCAACCAAAACCACCCATTCCTATAATTTTCAGTGTTACATTGCACTAATATGTGAGAACAACATGTTTTTGTTTACACGTGTTTTATTTTGTCGTCATAATGTTGGTAACATAAGAAAATCGTAGTGGAAATCTGTTGCAGCTCAAATCGACTACAAAACCGACAATGCAGTGCTCTCTATGGGCTGGCTGGCTAGCTAAGTAGCTACCCACAATAATCCTAAATCAATATCAGCATCTGATGTAGCTGTAGTTAGCTGTAAAATCTCCTAAACAAACTGCCCTATCAATTTAGTCACAATGTTCAACATGCCGTCTGACATTCACAACAGCACCATGCATGTAACATGAACTGAAGAGGCAAACAAATAGGAGAAATGTGTTAGAGACCCTCCAAGAATATTGCAAAAATACAGTGCCTTGCGAAGGTATTCGGCCCCCTTGAACTTTGCGACCTTTTGCCACATTTCAGGCTTCAAACATAAAGATATAAAACTGTATTTTTTTGTGAAGAATCAACAACAAGTGGGACACAATCATGAAGTGGAACGACATTTATTGGATATTTCAAACTTTTTTAACAAATCAAAAACTGAAAAATTGGGCGTGCAAAATTATTCAGCCCCTTTACTTTCAGTGCAGCAAACTCTCTCCAGAAGTTCAGTGAGGATCTCTGAATGATCCAATGTTGACCTAAATGACTAATGATGATAAATACAATCCACCTGTGTGTAATCAAGTCTCCGTATAAATGCACCTGCACTGTGATAGTCTCAGAGGTCCGTTAAAAGCGCAGAGAGCATCATGAAGAACAAGGAACACACCAGGCAGGTCCGAGATACTGTTGTGAAGAAGTTTAAAGCCGGATTTGGATACAAAAAATATTTCCCAAGCTTTAAACATCCCAAGGAGCAATGTGCAAGCGATAATATTGAAATGGAAGGAGTATCAGACCACTGCAAATCTACCAAGACCTGGCCGTCCCTCTAAACTTTCAGCTCATACAAGGAGAAGACTGATCAGAGATGCAGCCAAGAGGCCCATGATCACTCTGGATGAACTGCAGAGATCTACAGCTGAGGTGGGAGACTCTGTCCATAGGACAACAATCAGTCGTATATTGCACAAATCTGGCCTTTATGGAAGAGTGGCAAGAAGAAAGCCATTTCTTAAAGATATCCATAAAAAGTGTTGCTTAAAGTTTGCCACAAGCCACCTGGGAGACACCCCAAACATGTGGAAGAAGGTGCTCTGGTCAGATGAAACCAAAATTGAACTTTTTGGCAACAATGCAAAACGTTATGTTTGGAGTAAAAGCAACACACCATCCCCACTGTCAAACATGGTGGTGGCAGCATCATGGTTTGGGCCTGCTTTTCTTCAGCAGGGACAGGGAAGATGGTTAAAATTGATGGGAAGATGGATGGACCCAAATACAGGACCATTCTGGAAGAAAACCTGATGGAGTCTGCAAAAGACCTGAGACTGGGACGGAGATTTGTCTTCCAACAAGACAATGATCCAAAACATAAAGCAAAATCTACAATGGAATGGTTCAAAAATAAACATATCCAGGTGTTAGAATGGCCAAGTCAAAGTCCAGACCTGAATCCAATCGAGAATCTGTGGAAAGAACTGAAAACTGCTGTTCACAAATGCTCTCCATCCAACCTCACTGAGCTCGAGCTGTTTTGCAAGGAGGAATGAGAAAAAATGTCAGTCTCTCGATGTGCAAAACTGATAGAGACATACCCCAAGCGACTTACAGCTGTAATCGCAGCAAAAGGTGGCGCTACAAAGTATTAATTTAAGGGGGCTGAATAATTTTGCACGCCCAATTTTTCAGTTTTTGATTTGTTAAAAAAGTTTGAAATATCCAATAAATGTCGTTCCACTTCATGATTGTGTCCCACTTGTTGTTGATTCTTCACAAAAAAATACAGTTTTATATCTTTATGTTTGAAGCCTGAAATGTGGCAAAAGGTCGCAAAGTTCAAGGGGGCCGAATACTTTCGCAAGGCACTGTATGATAAAATGGCTCATTCGAGAAGACAACCTCCCGCGTCATGACATTTGACATGTACTATATGATAGACGTTTTCGCGATCTAAAAGTCGTTAACCTCAATTTTTTTCTTGTAACGATTTCGATGTATAACTGTTTTTTCAACCTCTAACAGAAGGAAGATTAATCAACGGGTCCGAATCCCATGTCATTATCAGATCCCTCTTCCTCCTCCTTTTTCTCTTCCGCAGCAGGACCAGAGCCAGCTGCAAAAGGATCCACCACAGCACCACCTACTGGCACGGAGGCCAATTTAGAGAGACCAGAGTTCAGGACTTCATTGAAGTCTTTTCCATTCAATTAATTGCCAACATTGCCTCTTCGGCCTCGATTCTTTTTACACTCCCCAAAATTGTATTGATGTCCTTGGAGGAAGGGCTGGTGTTACCGCCAGGACGTAGGCGGACACAACGCATTTTAAAAAAGTCTAAACAGACACGAAACGTCGGTCACGCTGATTTTTCCGTAAGGTATCCAGTCTAGTGACAGGCTTTATCGCAATGCTACGTTATCCCGGCCGAATTGCAGTATAATGGCAATAGCGCAGCTACACATGAAAACATGAAATGACCCAGGGAATCGATAGAACAGCACTCAGATGTACAAAAACAATATAACATCCAAAATGGGTGAATCTTTACATGAAGGTAGATATACTTTATTAATTAATTTATATATATCTATACAGTTCAAGAAGTGAACAAATGTGGATCTTATTTCCTCATGCACAAACAATCAAGATCAACTTAAAAACAGCAACAACTATAAATATTGAGGGTTGGTGGGACAACATTATTATTCCTCAGAAGAACAATGATGAAATGGGGATAATGACTGTTTCAGTCGGTTTGTTTTGAATGGACAGATGGGCTTTTGTTGTGCATTTTAAAATCACAGGTGAAAAAAAGTTGGAAGGGTTTAGATCTCGTCTACGAAGGGCGTCTTGACGAGGTTTCCACTTGAAGCCATGGACTTCTTGCCCGACACAAACTTATTTGCAGCCTGAGAGAAGAAAGAAAACACATCTAAGCACAAAATAAACAAACAAACAAACTAGGAAACACTCAGAATATACTGTGCACGTCGAGAGTGAGCTGCAGCAAAGACGGTAATATATTCACTTCCACTCAAATGTTCACTTCCTGTCCAATTCACATCAATGCATGACTAAATCAAAATTCAACTTAAGTGGAAGTTAATATTCGCCTAAAACTGAATAACGTACATTGGCAACATCAGTTGCTGAGACCGAGTCGATCTTCTGTGCGATGGCCTCGGGGGAGTGGTAGGCCCCTCTGGCCAGAGCCTGTGAACCCATGGCATCTAACAAACCCTCTGAGCTCTCTAACGACATCAGGTACTCAGCCTTTAGCTGGGTCCTAAAGAGGTAAAGAAACAGGCACAACTTAATTCCCTTCTATTTGCAATACTTTTCTCGATTATATGTACTCAAATTCTATACTGAAGTCTGTGTGCATGTTAGCTTACTTGGCGCGGGTCAGGTCAGCTTCTGAGACCCCACTTGCAACAGCCTTCACCTGGCCAATAGCTGCCTTGATCACCTGTAGAGAGGAGGACAGGGATAGGTCAGTAAATTAATCAATGGGAGGTCAAAGTTAATCTTCATTATGCTCTTTCCTCATCCTAAATGAATGATCTTACATTACATTCTATGTAAAAAACTATCACCCACAGGGTTCATAGGACTACTTAGCAACTGATTCAGAAAGCTGTTGTGAAGAGTTTGAATTAAGCTTTATGAATTCTCATAAAAATGACCTTACTAGAATGCAGTGGAAATTTAAGAGACATAATACTCACATCACCAGCTGCTGCAGACTGGGAGATGGTGTAGACTCCAAACAGGCCAGAGTCAGAGTAGTTGACATTGAAAGCAGAGGCCTAAAAGGAGGGGACACCAAAGGAGAATGACATTTGTTTTGCCACTCTAATACAACAATATGAAATTCTGCATGATAGAATACAATATCTATTCTGCACAAAACACTTCTATCAAAATATTCCTCCACATATTGCATTCTCCTCTTGTATATAGCCCAGCTATGAAAACAAACACAATCCCATCTGGTGATTATGCCACTCACATCGAAGGGGTCTGCAGTAGCCTTAGCAACGCCCTGGATGAGTTTGGAGGTGGAATTGGAGCCTCTCTTGATGTGTGGCCCCGCCCCCAGGACGTGCTGAAGTACAGAGAAGGCCATGACCTCATCTGTGCCCACCGCCGCCCCCTCAGACACCACTGCAGAGTGCACCAGGCTGGACCCATTCTGCACCCTCACCTCACCTAGAGAGGAAGGGAGAGAGGGAGACGCAGAGAGAGAGGAGAGAGGGAGACGCAGAGAGAGAGGAGAGAGGGAGACGCAGAGAGAGAGGAGAGAGGGAGACGCAGAGAGAGAGGAGAGAGGGAGACGCAGAGAGAGAGGAGAGAGGGAGACGCAGAGAGAGAGGAGAGAGGGAGACGCAGAGAGAGAGGAGAGAGGGAGACGCAGAGAGAGAGGAGAGGGAGACGCAGAGAGAGAGGAGAGAGAAAGGCAGCAAGAAACGTAGAATTCAGGGAATTTTCCGTGCCAGAGGATAATGAGGTTTCATGCTTTTAGCAGATAGTGGAATAACAGTCTTACCGCCTCGGTACTGCGCCTTTGTCCCAGCGGTGCCCATCCCACTGCGGATGTTGAGGAACTGTTCTCCTACCTGCTTCAGAACATCATGGTCCACACCTGAACACATAGAATGCATGTTAGAATACAATAATATATATATATATTTTTAATATTACCTTAACGCACAGCTACCTGGAGAAAAATAATTTGAAAAAAAAATATGTTTTATTAAATATACATGTTTAACACTTACCAAGCCCAACCAGAGCCATTCTTGCACTTGTGAAATTGTTCTGGATAAAATTGTGCATCTGGAGAGGCAAACATCAGAGGGTTAATCAAAAACATAAACGTAATGCTGTACTTCGTGAAGTAGAGCATGCTGGGTTGTGCATCAGGAGAGGAAGATGAACGTCCATAGCATTAGTCCCAACTCGATAATGCAGGGACCAGGATGTTGAGTGTCTTACATGGTCAGCGTCGACGTGGCCAACCATGTAGTCTGGGCAGTAGAGGGAGTTGGACAGCGTGTTCTTGTAAGCAGCTCCATGTAGACCCTCAATCACACCTGAGGAAAATAACCGCAAGGCCCTTAGACGCAGTGTGATGACAATTTGCAATCTTTTGACATTCAGCATAATGTAATCTAGAGCCGTTAACAGAAAGTACATTCAAATAAAGAAACAAACAACCACATGACTGAGTGTGTATGTGTGTGCTAACCCATCTGGGGGGACTGTGCGGCCAGGGCCCTGTCCATCTTGACCCTGGAGGTGAGGTCAGACACCTCCCACGGCCTGAACTCTGGTGCTGTGGTCACATTGATCAGGTACTCCATCACTGTGTCACTGCATTAGACAACACACAGAAATGAGAATAACAATTATTTATTCACCATATATTAGATCTATGTTTGTGTACACATATGTATAGGTGAGGCAAGCAACACTTACATGTGGTCTCTGAGACAGTCAACAGAGTAGATCATGTTCTCTCTGGATGACGTCACGCTGCATAGAAAATACACACACAGATACACTACATGACCAAAAGTATATGGACACCTGCTCGTCGAACATCTCTTTCTAAAATCATGGGCATTAATATGGAGTTGGTCCCCCCATTGCTGCTTTAACAGCCTCCTCTCTTCTGGGAAGGTGTTCTACTAGATGTTGGAACATTGCTGCGGGGACTTGCTTTCCATTCAGCCACAAGAGCATTAGTGAGGTCAGGTACTGATGTTGAGCGATGAGCTTGTGTGGCCTACCACTTTGCGACTGAGCCGTTGTTGCTCTTAGACATTTCCACTTCACAATAACAGCACTTACAGTTGACCAGGGCAGCTCTAGCAGGGCAGAAATTTTACGAACTGACTTGTTGGAAAGGTGGCATCCTATGACAGTGCCACATTGAAAGTCACTGTGCACTTCAATAAGACCATTCTACTGCCAATGTTTGTCTATGGAGATCGCATGGCTGTGTGCTCGATTTTATACACCTGTCAGCAACAGGTGTGGCTGAAATATCCGAATCCACTCATTTGAAGGGATGTCCACATACTTTCGTATATATCGTGTAAGTATGACATCCATGGCAGTGGTACAGCTAGTCAGAAAATATGCTAAAGAGATTCTCTGGTACTTTTGTATACTTTTTAGCCAGTAGTTGTGAAAGTAGTACTCATGAACCAAAAGTCACATACGTATGTGCACCGCGGCATTGTTCTCTCTCTCTGCTGTGTCCATAGAACAATCAGGCCCATCCTGCAACCTCATTGGATAATGCTGGGCAGGCCCCTTGCTAGCTGCCACTCAAATGCGAGGGGCTGAAGATCATTGGCTAGAACTCAAACTGCTAGGGAGCTGGCCCACTTGGAGGAAAATGGCACGGCACAGCTTCAAGAAAACAGTCACTTTCAAACTAGGGATTTCGTGGCAAATTGAGGTAAAACAGTAATTATTCTCAGATGATGATGCATGAACTACACATTGACACATCCAGCCCAAAGCTGGAGGTTTAAAAAAATACGTTGTTAGTCATCAAAGTAACGGTCTTTAATTAAGTATTAAGTATCCCAAACAATCTAAATCAAAGGTATGTTTAGTTCTCTTTATGTTTGTATGAGGATGTACACTAAATCACAGACACTGACCCTAGACTTCCTCCAACAGCTTCCACACCACGACAGATCCTGAAGGCTGAAGCACCTTTGGTAGTCTGGAAAAGAGCAGCAGAGATTGGGATGAACCACATCACTAGTTCCTAAGCAGTATTGAGTACATTGAACAATCACTCGAGCTCCTGGATACATCATGTTCATGGAGGGTTAATGAACCAGAACCAGGCTTACCAGGTTGGCAGCCAGACGGAGCAGGTGGGTGACCCCCTGGTTGTCCGGGGACTCATATCGACAGCCAGCTTTCACAAACACACCGATCCTGGAAGCCGGGGAGTAGTTGTCCAACGAGGCTATCACCAGACCGCTGGGCAGTTTAGTCACCTGGAGGAGAAATATCAGTTAGCATCACACCTACAGTGCCTTCAGGAAGTATTCATACCCCTTGACTTATTCCACATTTAGCTGTGTTACAGCCTGAATAATAAATACAAAAATCTCCCCCATCTACACATAAGGACAAAGTGAAAACCTTTTTTTTTGTGAAAAGGAAATACAGAAATATCTCATTTAAATAAGTATTCACACCCCTGAGTGTTAGAATTACCTTTGGCAGTGATTATAGCTGTGAGTATTTCTGGGTAAGTCTCTAAGAGCTTTGCAAACCTGGATTGCACATTATAATTTTTTATATTTATATTTCTTCAAGCTCTGTCATGTTGGTTATTGATCATTGTTAGACAGCCATTCAAGTCTTGCCATAGCTTTTCAAGCCGATTTATGTCAAAACTGTAACTAGGCCTCTCAAGAACATTCAATGTCATCTCGGTAAGCAACTGTTTTGAACTACACACTCTCCCATTAATGTACCCAACTCCCTTTTCACTCTATAAGGAATATTGATATTCACAAATAATCTAATTAACTAGGCTTGTTATTTTCTGGTGCCTCTATGAAACTGCCTCTGAGTTGTTCTATGAATTATTAATGTATGAGGTATTATTGGTGGGGTTACCCCTGTGCTGTGACTTGTGGTCATATGGTGTGTCTTGTCATCTCTCTCCACTGATCATCTGGAAAACAGGCTACACTCTAGGCAGCCTCTTCTGCTGATGTGTGTCTGGTAGCAGTACGCTCTCTATCCTGCCTATTATTGCACACAGAGTGAGTCCTTGCAAATGAAGTGGCTTCTTAAGCAAATGTTTTCTCCTGAACTGATTTAGGTGAACTGGTTTAGGTTTGCCATAACAAAGGGGTTGAATACTTAGACTCAAGACATTTCAACTTTTCATTTTTTATTAATTAGTAAAAATGTCGTGACATAATTCCACTTTGACATTGTGGAGTGTTATATGCAGCCCAGTGACATCTCAATTGAATCAATTTTTAATTCAGGCTGTAACAAAACAAAATGTGGAAAAAGTCCAGGGGAATGGATACTTCCTGATGGCCCTGAACATGTGTTTTATGCAGTTACGACGTCACAAAATGTCAACAGAGCAGTGCAACACGTCTTAGCTCTAGGTTCTGTTATAGCATGTTCACATAAAAGGCAACAAATGGGTGGAAAGCATCGCATTACAAATCTGAAATGCCTTTGCTAGTTTTACTTCAACTATTACAAATATAATCAGCACAACATTTCACTGGCAGTTTGTAGCAGTACATAGAGATTCTATGTGGTATAATAAAAGCAGACCAATATCTCAAAGGAAAAAAGGCCTGTGTAAATACACTGGAGTTAAGAGTAAGACAGATGACAATCTCCACCTCCTAAGTAGCTCCCTCAGACCACCACATACATGAACATCTTGGCATGAGGGCAGCCCCTGTGGAGAATTTGAGGCCTGGCAGAGGCTGGGCCCGGTTTCCCGATAGTGATGGAATTTAGGCTTCTGAGTGTTTAAACAATGCATCTTTTCTACAACGTCCGGAGATAAAACTTGCGTTTCCCAAAACACTACGCCAAGAGAACAGTTGCTAAGTGCACCATTGGTACGTGTTTCCGATACTGATAGGATCGAAAAGAAAGGGAGCGCTGCTCTCGGATCAGCATTCTCCATTCAAATCTTACCTTTAACATTATAATTATTCCACAATACTGACGACGAAGCAGCTCCTATATTAGTCCTACCACCTACGGCTGCATATATTGAGGCGGCTTATTCTACGGCTTGACCAATAAAAATGCTATCATTGTGCACGTTAGGCGACATATCATGTAATATATTGAGACAAATTACAGACAGTAGAGCACAAGTACCAAAACATAACCAAATTGATTGAAAATGAAATGTAGCCTGTTTCAAAATGATTTAATGCAATCATCTCAGTTTTAATTTGAAGCATCTGTTTATACGTTGCTTGTTTGTATCAATTAGAAAGACATTGGACGTCGGACTAGTAACCGAAAGGTTGCAAGATCGAATCTCCGAGCTGACAAGGTATAAATCTGTCATTCTGCCCCTGAACAAGGCAGTTAACCCACTGTTCCTAGGCCGTCATTGAAAATAAGAATTTGTTCTTAACTGACTTGCTTAGTTAAATAAAGGTAAAATGTCCAAAAAAAAATTAAAAATTTAAAAAAAACAACATTGGCAACTTTGTATTTGTAGTGAACTTTGTTCTGAAGTTATTAGCGGTCAGAGAGACTCTGATAAACCATGTGATTCTATGTTTAGCTGAGATCTTCTGTTTCTTCTGTGCATAAAGTGACACGGGAGGGCAAAAAAGCATCTAATTAGGCACGTAGCTGTGGTCTGAGGCAGGCGTTAGATTACAAGCATTTTCAAGTGCAACGTTAATAACGATGGTTTTGGGAAACAGCTCGGAGATTTCATGATACTCCTTCAATGGTTCTAACGATGAACTGAGCCTTAAGATACTTTTGGGAAACTGGGCCTTGGTCTGTCCGGGTGGCTACAAAGAAACGTCTTTGTGAGGAGAGAGAAACATGTCAACACCCACTGACCTGCACATCCTGAGGCTGAAACTTGACATGCTCTGCAGCGACATCCAACTTACGGGCAGCTTGGGCTGAGTAAAGCCTTGTCTGTAATAGAGAAAAGATACAAGGTGACTTAATATCCTACTAGGGTTTTATGGTGGGTCTGGACTCTGGATAGAGAGAGACAATTAGATGATTGAGAATCAGAAACAGAATGATGGTTGAATGCAGACTGGACAGATGTGGATGGACCTTATGGTGGCACAGTGGTATAATAATATTCAAATGTTTCATGTTTAATAAAAAAGGCACATTCCGTATTTTCTGTTCCCATTCAACAGTGCAGCTCGGTCACTTGTTTGTTTTGGTTTTGGAGGACTGTGGAGGAGGATCATGGAACGTGCAAAATCAAAGAATAGACCATGCTGGACCATGATGAAGCTTGAGCCGGGATAAACTTGGCTGTAAGGGGGAAATTAGCTACCTAGAAATTCTGTCTCCAGTTCAACTCATTCATAGACGCTAACTACCTTTAGCGCCTATTGACGATAGTATCTTCTGGCCGGGGGAATTTTGTTAAGAGAAATCCTTTTCATAAAACAAAATGTTAAATTACAGAGAAAGGTGACTTATCAATATATTCACCTGTATTTGCCCCCCAAAAATGTAATGATAATTAGCTGCAAATGTGGCTATCATAAAGAACTACAAATCGAATGATGATCTGGACGAGGCTACTGAATCGAGGCAAAGGTAAGAATCTCTGGATTAACTAATGTTAACCATTGGTGGAAAAAGTACCTTAATAGAAACTGACTTAAGTAAAAGTCACCCAGTCAATTCCTACTTGTAAAAGGGGGTATTATGTAACCCAGTGAATGTATGTGAGAGCATGACAGCAAAGTTTACTTATGCATTAGCTAGATAGGAAAGCAAACTTGTGCGAATGTTACGGTATTCATTGATATTGGAACTTTTAAAACATCAAGTTGTAGCCAACTGAATAACGTTATGTCCTGATTCATTGAATGACACGACAGTGTGCCAGCTATTTGCATCATAGTGCACAGTCCAGGACACATGACCACCTGCTATGAACTACATTTGACTTTCAAGGGAGAATCACACCGAAGGCTAGCTGTCAAACCAACAGCTGCTAAACCCTATAGCGACCCCGGTGAGACTGATAAACTACGGAACGATTAGCCTCTGCATGATCCGATCTTCTGATTGGACAGACCGCGAGGGACAAATTTGACAACGCATTGACGCGGGTAAAGAGTAGATCAAATATTCCACAAATTGTAACGTTAGCTTAATAACCACATTTTCGACCCACTATCAAACGTTTAGGCTGGGTTTATCATCATTGTGTTAACGTTCGCTTCCTCGCTAGTATGTTTACGTTAGCTACCCTAGTGTCATCACAATTTGTGGTGAAAGGGGATACCCAGTCAGTTGTACAAATGAATGCATTCAACTGAAATGTGCCTTCCGCATTTAACCCAACCCCTCTGAGGCAGAAAAGAGCGGGCGGCTGCAATAATCGACATCCACGTCTTCGGCGCCCCGGGAACAGTGGGTTAACTGCCTTGCTCAGGGGCAGAAGGACAGATTTTTACAGTCACCTCGGGGATTTGTTCCAGCAACCTTTCAGATACTGGCCCGATTGCGATCCTCGCCAACCAAGCCCCACAATCTATAAATGGGTATCAAAAACGTCTCCTGAATAATCAACTATTCAATTTATGAAAATGGCAAAGGAGTTCTTACCGATAACTGACTTATTCCGCGAATCCCCTTCATCTCCCCTTTAACCTTACACCAGAACGATGAAACAATATGGCTGACACGGGAATGTCGTACCCAGAATTCCTAGCGCACCAACTTCTTCTTCTGGGGTTTAAAAACGTGCACTAACAAGTGTATTTACCACCACTGTTTTTAAATGTGCTAAACAACTTTTTATCTACCCAGTAGGATTCTACAAATATTGTCCACATTTTGTGAAAATGCACAACATGCATCAATGGGAAATAACTGGTAACAAAACGAAGCAAAAAGAAGAACATGGGCGGGTCAAACAATTCACTTCCTGCCCAGTTTAGCAACCAAAGCCCCCATTCGTTCCACGCTCAGTCCTAAACACGTGTTGTTAGAGTAGCTGCGTGTTGAAGTTCCTCTAGCTTTTGAGAATCGAAACAAGCTGTTTTAGCTACATAACGATTTATTTTTGAATTTCCCAAAACCTCAATCGTAGACGTATAGTCCTCCGTGAAGCATTCGCCGAGAGGAGAAATATCAGAAATAAACGGAAGCAAGCATGGTGAGTATTTTAATGGACCGCTTCAGTTAGCATTTCTAGCTACCGTTAGCTAACTACCTGAATACCGGTAATAACGTAACTAGTTAACGTTACCTAATTGATAAGGATAGCGTTATTTCGTTCTCATCTAGTCTCTACATCTTCTAACAGTTTTTGTTTGTTCTCAGACTGAAGCCGAAGTGAATCCCAAGGCCTACCCCCTGGCCGACGCCACACTTTCCAAAACCATCCTGGACCTTGTGCAGCAAGCCTCCAACTACAAACAGTTGAGGAAAGGTGCCAATGAGGGTGAGAGAATCAGACATTGATGAATACCCACTTGATAATATATAAGTAATGTACTGGAAATATACTCCTTACTGCAACCATCATTATACCAGCTTCTAAGACATCTGGCCCAATTGCACAGTACATGAGGTTGAGTGTGCTTGATATCTGACCACAGATTAGCTGGTTCAAATCCTGCTCAGATTACCACTTCAAACACTTATCTATGGAGTTCTAATCTATCAAAGACATATATCACTAACCCTTAACTCTTGTCTTCCCTCTTCCAGCCACCAAGACATTGAACCGTGGTATCTCTGAGTTCATTGTGATGGCTGCTGATGCTGAGCCACTGGAGATCATCCTCCACCTGCCGCTGCTTTGCGAGGACAAGAACGTCCCCTACGTGTTTGTGCGCTCTAAGCAGGCCCTGGGGCGTGCCTGTGGGGTCTCCCGCCCCGTCATCGCCACCTCAATCACCATCAAGGAGGGATCTCAGCTGAAGCCCCAGATCCAGTCTACCCAGATGGCCATTGAGAGACTGCTGGTCTGATCTGGTTGCTGCTCTGCTCTCTATAGTATTGGATAGTCTAAAGGACTATGTCAGGCAATTTAATTGTGTGTTCTCTTGGATAGTTGAATTGAATTGTCTTTGGAAGATACATTGTATTTTGTCAGGGACATACTATGTTATGTAATTTACTCTTGTTTTGTGATAATAAAACATTTCTTTTTACCAATGTGTGATATGTAAATGTGTTCAATTTTGTAAGTGCCATAAGACTATTACAGTATAAAATAATACTTTATACAAGAGAAATTAGTTGAGTACTTTTGATGGAGGGATGAACCAACTAGAAAATTATTAGTTCGTTATGAACAGGATCTTATCATTGATAAACTTATTTTTCTAGTTGGTTCATCCCTCGAGTTCTCAACCAATTTATCTTGCATACAGTATTGTGTTGGATGATGAGTAATTACCACATGTCTGTTGCGGAACAGCAAGGGTAATAAAAAATATGAAGGGTCCCTCGAACTGTTAGAGTTGCGTCAATTCGAATCTGGTATCAGGATACATATGACAATGAGTCACCGATTATATACTATGTATTTTTTATTAGCTAAGCAATAAGTGGTAAATGCAATTTTCGGATATACGGGCTCTCTGTCCCACCTCGCAGGGCAAAACAGAGAACTGACAAGATGTATGTAAACAATATTCTGTATACTGTGATAGACAGTTCTAACCCGTCTGTTGGCCTATCACAGAGACTGGGCGTGGTTTAAACTTGCTCAGCCTATTGCAGGCGCTCAGGCGGGTCCCCGCCTCTTGGCGCTTCTGTTGATAGATGTAACTGTTGCTGAGAAGAACATCCATGCGCTCATACCGTTATCTCGCACCTGGCTCCTGTTATCTAACAAAATACCGCTTGTTCTCGCAACACCCCGCTCTGAATGTGCCCCCCTCCCAACTCATTGAACACTTCTTGTCTTCATGCTTCTCTGTATTTTTCCATCATGAGAAAGTCCCATGGCCTTGAAACTGTTAACAATGTTTCAAGTCAGCTATGTTGCATAACACATACATACATCCACACAAGCTAACAGCAGATAATATTCAATCATATATATGGTAATGGGCTATAGTGCATAACACAGAAACCTCATAGAACTACCTTGGCAGAATCAATATGTGCCCATTTGATCTTCTTGTAGGGCGTTTTTAGAACATATCCTAGCGTTCACGCAACCGTTTGGTGTCTTGAACGCAGCGTCTGAGCTGGAATAATTTACCCAATACCGAGGTCACATTTCAACCAAGTTGAACTTTTGGACTCGCATCACTGATCATAAACTGTCTGTACGCTTGAGTTGAGCAAAAGCTTTAGCCACCATGGCTGAGCCACCCGTTCTTATACGACAAGATGAGGTTGAAGGTTTGTTGCATTATAAAGATTTGATCCCGCGACTTGAAGTAGCACTGGGGAAGTTTTCCAAACTGGACAGCGCAGAAGTGATCCAGCCCGTTCGTACTACGGTCCCGTTACAAAAATACAATGGGTATGTTTATTCATTCCCCTATTTATCATTGGTCGGTAATTTAGTAACAATACTGTTCCAAAAATGTTCCGGACAGATTTCTGGGGCTGATGCCTGCGTATTTGGTGCATGAAGACATCCTGTGCACAAAAATGGTGTGCTTCTACAAGAGGGAGAGTGGGTCAACTCTGCCATCAACTCAAGCCACAGTGTTGCTGTTTGATCCTGAGTATGGGAATGTCAAAGCTGTGAGTATGCCTATGATCATTGAACAGTGGCCATTAGATGTTATTTATCATTTGTGATTAGCAATACAAGTAAAGTTAAATACTTCAAGGATTTAGCACAGCTGGTTATAATAGAGGTCAATTCAGTAATAACATCTGTCTCAGTGTGGTTGACATCTGCAGGTCATGGATGGGGAGGTCATCACAGCCAAAAGGACAGCAGCAGTGTCTGCTATTTCTGCCAAAGTAAGGCCCTCTCTTTGTGGCCTAGGCGGGCATGCATACTCTCTTTATTGGTGATTCCTCACTACCTGTCAATAACATTGTGCGGTTCTAACTTTGGAATGTTTGGAACCCCCCTTGGAACTGTCCAGCTGTTGATGCCAGCCAAGTCGGAGGTGTTGACCATACTGGGAGCTGGCCATCAGGCCCTCAGCCACTACAACGTCTTCACAGAAACCTTCTCCTTTAAAGAGGTACCAGAGTGATTCCGTGTTTCTGAATGGGTGATTAGAGCTGGTGTGTTGTGGCTATATCCTCCAGACATAAAACTGGGTTCTGGTTAGAAATATCTTGTGGGTCATGAGAAAATATGAAAGACCATTGAGGGATCACGTCATTACAGGTCCGCGTGTGGAGCAGGAGGAAAGAGACGGCGGAGAGGTTTGCCCAGTCCACCCAGGGTCACGTTACAGTATGGGAGTCAGTGGAGGAGGCAGTGAACGGTGCAGACGTCATAGTCACTGTGACTGGGGCCAGTGAACCAGTGCTCTTTGGCCAGTGGGTCAAGCCAGGTGCCCATGTAGCAGGTGAGGAAACTGAGTTGATAGTGCCATGCCTTAAGACTTTGATGTGTGAAGATAACATACTGTATATTACATTTTTTATTTTAACATTTATTTAACCAGGAAAAGCCCATTGAGACCCAGAGTCTCTTTTTCAAGGGAGACCTGGCCAAAAAGGCAGCAACAATCAAAACATTTCAGAATTAAAACATACAACTGAACATGATCCAGCCTAAAAAAAGCATTTACACTCCTCCGTAACAGTCTCCCATCATTATTTTAAATGAATTCAGTGGCACTAACATATCTAGATGAAGCATGGGTTATAGACTATTCCATGCCTCTGGTACACAAGAAGAGAAGGCAGTCTTGCCTAATACTGTGAATGTCCTGGGGACCTTAAGTAGCAACCACCTAGCAGACCGGGTATGGTAACTGCTGGTAGTGAAGGAGACCACACTACAGAGGTAAAGAGGGAGTTTACCCAAAACGGCTTTGTAGGTGAACACATACAAATGTATCTTTCTGCACATACAAAGTAAAGTGTACCAACCTACCATTTGGTACAATGTGCAATCGGAAAGCAAGCCTTATTACGAAAATAAAAACCCAATTTCAATATAAGCTTTGTCACAAGATTATCCACATGAACTTTGAAGGACAACTTGGAGGACAACCATGGTATTTGTAGGATGACACCTTTTCAATGGATAAGCCACCAGATGTGACAATGCTAACGTTCTCTGGCAGAGTTCTAGCTCTGGTAAAGGTCATGAATTGAATTTTCTTTCAAGACCAGTTTGAGGCCATAAAGGCAGGCCTGCAGTGACTGAAAAGCAGTCTGGAGCTCTTCAACAGCCTTAACCAGAGAAGGAGCACATGAATATATGACTGTATCATCTGCATATAGATGTAACTTTGCTGGTTGCATCCCATTTCCCAAATCATTAATAAACATTGAGAACAACACAGGAAATAAAATGGAACCCTGGGGCACACCTCTATTAATCTCAAGAATGCCAGACTTGTGATGGTCAGTTATACACGTTGTGTTCTGTCAGAAAGATAGTTCCTAAACCTATTTACTGCCCCTTCACTGAGACCAGTGTTTCTGAGTCTAGCTAGCAACAATTCATGGTCAACTGAATCAAAGGCCTTTGATAAATCCACAAGCAGAGCAGCACAATGTTGCTTTTTATCAAGTGCATTTATTATGTAATTTGCCACAGCCATAGCTGCAGTTGTGGTGCTGTGCCCCGATCTAAAGCCAGACTGAACCCCGCTCAGTATGTTCTTTTCAATGAAGATGCTTTTTAACTGTGAGTTCACTAGGGATTCATAGACTTTGGCCATGATAGGGAGTTTGGAGATAGGACGATTGTTATTGGCATCTGAGGGATCTCCACTCTTTAGCAGTGGGGGACATAAGCTGCTTTCCAAATGCTGGTATGGAATTGGTCAAGAGACTCAAGTTGAACATGTGAGCCACAGGTTCAGTAATAATACCAGCTACTATCTTTAAGAGGTAGGGGTCAAGGTTGTCTGAACCTGCAGACTTTTTAGTGTCTATTGCCTCTAGTGTTTTATAGACCTCAGTATAAGAAACAGGCTCAACGTTAAAATGGTTCACGTGAGGGCCTATATCATAGTTTACTGTAACAGAGCTTACATTAGAGGCCTGGGCCCCACCATTATCAAAAACTGAACCAGCAGATATGAAGTGCTTGTTAAAAACCCCTATAATATCGGCTATATCCTTCTCTTCATTAGAATCCATCATTAAATGGGCAGGAAGGCCAGAGGATACATTAGAACCTGACACTGATTTGATTAGCTTCCAGAACTTGTTAGGGTTGTTTAGGTTCTCTGCATTTAAATAGTCATCTGATTTGGACTTCCTGATCAATCCTGTGCATTTGTTTCTTTGTGCTCTGAAGGAGGCCCAGTCAACAGGAGCATTTGTATGTCTAGCTTGAGCCCAAAGACATTTCTCTTTCTAATTAATTCTGCCAAGTTATCTGAAAACCAGGGATTGTCCCTTCCACTGATTCTAAATTTCTTCACAGGGGCATGTTTATCGCAAATCGACACAAATTTCATATACAAATAGTCCCAGGCAGTGTCAACATCGGGAATCAGACTTACTCTGTCAATATTATGGTACAGATCATGTAAGAACGCTTGCTCATCAAGCTGTCTAAAATATATTTTAAAAATAATGGGATTTGGCTTTGGTCATTTTTGTATTTCTAACACAAGCAATTGCACAGTGATCACAGACATTGCAGAATATCCCAGTTGATGTGTATTCGTTGTGAGGGGTATTCGTTAGAATAATGTCCAATAGCGTTGATTTGTTAGGTGCTCTGGGATTCGGTCTTGTCGGCGCATTAATTAGAGCGAGATTCAGAGTTATTTAAAAGAGTCCGATACAGATGTATGCACGCCCCAGTTCAAATCTCCTAAAATAATGAATTGAGTCATGTCGCTTGTGCAGGACATCAGAAAGACAGGACATCTCTCTTTGTTCTTAATGTAACGTATCATTGTTGTGTGTGTGTGTGTGTGCGCGCGCATCAGCTGTGGGAGCCTGCAGGCCAGACTGGAGGGAGCTGGATGATGTGTTGATGAGACAGGCTGAGGTGTATGTAGACAGCAGAGAGGGAGCTGTGGCAGAGTCAGGTGACATCATCCTGTCTGGGGTAGGTTGTGAGACTATTAGTCTTCTGTATATGGGTTTCTTCTGGCTGTGCCTACTGAATGCAATCTTGGTTTATGGAAGTTATACAAGTGGGTAATCCCAATTAAAGGATAAACATGTTTAACATGATTTGGTGTGCTAATGAATACTTCATCTCCAGGCCAAAGTGTTTGCAGAGCTTGGAGAGGTTCTCAATGGAACAAGACCTGCCCTTAGAGAGAAGACCAGTGTGTTCAAATCCCTTGGTAGATTGTCTTTATGCTCTATTCAAATCCTGTAACATGTTCCTTCATTGTACTTTTTCCATAGTTTTATTGACCCTGTTTGTATACAACAGGAATGGGGATTCAAGATGCAGTCTCTGCCAAGCTTGTGTTTGAACAGTGGAAGAACAAACACTGAAGACCTGAGGATAATGGGATGGCCATGGATGCGATCACTTACATTCCCACCAGTTCTATATTAAAGGGAGTTGGTGGAAAGATAGTGGGAGTTACTGTGTTATTCCTACATCTGCACAACAGAAAGTAAAAAATGACAGGCAGAGATTTTAAATGAATTTATTGGCTTTAAAAAAAAAAATCAGCAGATTAAAACTACTATTGTCAAAATAAAACCACATTTAGCCAAAGAAAAATCAGGTATAATTTCTTTCATTGTGCTGTTAACAGCTCAGAACAGCCTCACTCAGTTCAAATTAAAAAGAGTACTTTGAAAATTCACTGGTAGGTGAACTACTGTATATTTTAAATACAGCAATTAGAAGCTACAATAAGACAAAGACAACATGGTCAGTTACAACTTCTGAATTATTTTAAATTGCTCAGTTTTTAGTGATACAGTAATAGGTTAGCCTGGATATAGTCCCTGTTCAGCTATTACATTCCTGCCATTGGCCAAATGAAAGGAGTGGCAAGGAGTGGAATGTTAGCTAGAAAGACTGGTACCCAGACTAGTAATAGGCAGCTCTGATGACAAAACAACAAGGTAATGTTTACATAGCATCATGATGTTAGTGATGATAAAGCTTAATGTTAAAATGAGTTCACAACTATGTTGTTTCGAGTAGCAAACAAAGTCCAGATTCTTCACACAAGAACTAGACCTTCTGTAAAGGACTGGATAGATGGCATCTGCTGACAGCATATGTTCTTAGAGGGAATGAGGTTGAATTCTACCTTATAACAAAGAAGGCCTATAACAAAAAAGGTTGACACACGCAGGTGTTTGGAGTGTACATCTGGCAGACTACACAGTACAGTTCCATTACTGACAATACTCGTACAATGGATGTATTTTGTGTTTATGTACAGAAAACACCGTTTGTGAAACCGTTGTTTAATCCAACAAGAGGGATCCATCTAAATTGGTCTGATAAAGAACCATTCTCCATCCACTTTCTAACAGGTTCTCCTATTCACCTGTTCAGGTGCATCTGTATAGACACCTGTAGAATGTAAAATACTATTTTATCAGATCAAGGGGCAAGTACTGTAAGTTGATATTTAGATTGATCTAATAAGCATTTAATCCACCTAGGTATAAAGTGATCGCTATTATCCATTATTGACAGTTATTTTGACGATGTATTGGATGGATAGATAAAATCTACCTGACGAGAAACAATTGATCTAAATTTACTTGATCTACATAGAGTATGATTATAGAACATAGAAGACACTACAACACTTTTTTTTGTTTTTTTAAGAGTTTACTTCAATTTCTCTTGAACCATTTAAAGGATATTTTAAGATTTTGCTAATTATGGTCGCACATATGGTACAAAAGAAAAAACAAGAAGAAATCATTACATTTAGTGTACATGGAGCTACAAGAAAGTGATGACCGTTATATGCGGTAGGAATTTTGGCAACACCTCAATTCTACACAATTGAAGTCTGTAAACAAACAATATGGACTCGAGAAGAATGGAAAGAGACTGAAATTGAAAAGAACAATTAGTATCGTCCAAGAACATTAAAAAAAAAGTTATTATTTTTAGAAGGCAGCAGGAATTTCACAAAGCTCTAATTCTAGGATTTGTATAATAAAAATCATATTTAAGTACTATGTACTAATTACAATCCGAGAGAGAAAAAAAATGACATCTGTAGAATCTTCCCTCTTAAGACACTCCCCCACCCTCTTCTTCCTCCCCCCAACCAATAGGTGAGCTCAGACTGCAGTGTGACTTCCTACTTCCTGTCTGCGGCGTTTAGAGTAGTGAACACTTTCTCTTCCTCTTCTTGACGGGCGGGGGACACAAGACCGCCCGGATGGCTTCGTCAAACACTGTCTTAAGGCCACGCTGTGTCAAGGCTGAGCATTCCAGGTACTTTACTGCTCCTGTAGAGGGGAGACAGGCCGGCATTCAACGTCACAGCAAACAGGGATTTCATTCATTAAAATCCTGAATTGAATAATAGCTAAGACTACCCCATCGGGTTGCAAATGAAGCTATGGAGAAACTCCATTGACCTTGCTGTGTTGTCCAGTAAAAAGTTCGCTCTACGTCCGGGATACCGGGCCCTCAAGTATTACTAAGAAGTAAGCCTTGTCCGAGCCAGAACAGCTCATATCTGTTATCTGATGTTTTTGTAGCGTGATGCAGCTTGATGTACAAGTACACCCCCTGGACAGGACACTAAAGTACTATTAGCATACTAACCAATCTCTTTTGCCATGGCCAGACCCTGGGGGTAGGTGATGGGGGTGAGTTTCTTCTCCTTCAGCTTCTCGATGGTGTCCTTGTCATCTCTCAGATCCAGCTTGGTGCCCACCAGGATGATTGGGGTGTTGGGGCAGTGGTGTCTCACCTCTGGGTACCACTATGGAGGACAGGGCCAAGACAGTCAGGATAGGATCAGGATGTTACTGTAGACTAGAGGCCTATCTATCAAGTACATCAGTTGTTTTGAGAATGTGGATAAAATCCACCCTGTCAAGCAATGACCATGTTGATAACTTAATACTTAAGTTAATACAGCTCCAGGCATTTTATGCTTTTCTTAACTCCTGTTCTGAGCATCTGAGATTTAATGCAATCTGACACACGTCAAATCAGTTTTCTTGATCTTCTGATCTTGTGTGAAGATAATGTTCTATACACTGATCTTTACAGGAAGCCTGCTGATCGTAACAGTTTGTTGAGGGCTGATAGATGTCACCCACTTCCCTTGAAAATCAGTTTGCCCTACAGCCAATTCTATCGAATCAAAAGAATTTGCAAAAAACAATCAGATTTCGACAGAAATATGGCCGAGACACAAAGAAAGTTCAAGGAGAGGGGCTACAAGAATGATCAGATTAATATTGCCTTTGAGAAAATTCAAAACAAAACCTTTTTCAAGGTCAGTCTCGCAAAAAGACGCATTCTTGCGTTCTAACTACCCGCTATTCAAAGTGCCCTGAACAAATTAAGGGATTGTTCACAAACATTGGCACATCCTAAAATCCGATGGTAGTCTCGGTAATGTGTTTTCGAACCTTCCCTTGGTCGTATTCTCGCGGGGCAGAAATCTCAGAGACCAATTGATACACTGATTTACCACCCCAAGATATTCCTGAACAACGTCTATTTGCGCCCCTACTGGATGGAAATTACAAATGTAATGGCTGTGCTCAATGTAATGGCACTTATAAATGTAGATCCTTCAAACACCCACAAACAGAAATCGATCCCAATCAAAGGTGTTACTACGTGCTCCACTAAGGCAGTTATTTATCTTATAACTTGTCCTTGTGGTAAAACAAAGAGCAAATTAAAAGTACGTATCTCAGAGCATCGTAGCACCATTAGGTGTAAAAACTTTACTTATCCAGTTGCGGCCCACTTCTTGGAGGCAGGCCACTCGATTTCGTCTCTGCGTTATATTGGCATCGAACATGTCACCCTCCCTAGGAGAGGGGGTGACCTTGATAATTTATTGTTAAAACGAGAGGCTGCCTCGATCTTTAACTTAAAGACCCTTGCGCCCTTCGGTCTCAACGTAGACTTTGATCTGAAGGCATTCTTGTGATTATTGTGACTTTGCCATTGTAATTGTTTGTAAGCTTGTGTTGTCAAATTAATCTATGATCGTATGCTATCCATTTGTTGTTTGTATGCTGTTCTTTGTATGACATTTTAATATTTGAGAATTAACCAATGATATTAGGCCACTCTTGGCCATGATTACAGACACCTGTGTCTTTTGACACTATATAAACGAGTCATCCCGCAGTGTTTGTGATTATACCCTAAAGACAGCTTGGCTGTCGAAACGTTGGTAATTACATTTTTGCATCTGAGCTCCTAGAGTGTGCGGCTCTCTTATTTTCAAGATTAGTTTTTCTGTTAACTTAATACTTAACAGAAACAAAGCGGAGACTATGACTCACCTTGGCACGGACGTTTTCAAAGGAGGCAGGACTCACGAGAGAGAAACAGATCAAAAACACATCCTGTTGGGGAGGAAACAACCAGCATTATTTATTTGGTCATACGAGTACAGCATTACAAGATCAAACATGAAAAATTGACACTTACAATTTATGGAGATTAATGTTTTGTAGCTATGAATGGTACAAAAAAAACATACATGACACAGACAACAGAGTTCATGAACATCCTCAATTCACTGCGATACAACTTTACTGTTATCTAGGAGGACAAAGTTTCCCTGAACACTCAATTGCCGGGAGGAGTCAGAGCCCAGAATGTGGGGCAAACAGAGCACTCTTTCACTTCCTTAATGTCTGCTCCAGACATTGTTTCAGTACTGTGGAAAGCAGGCTGTACTCTCCTCCTCATACAGACCTCTGAGCCATAAGAAACGCTCAATACGCCTTTCCCTAACGCCCTGATTATCTTGTTATATTATTCACAATGTTGTAGGGATTGATTCTTTATGCAGAGCTGACAGCAATTTTAAAACAACTTCCTCTGTGCTCACCTATTATGATAATCCATATGCGCGCCACTAGAAATCCCTGCATTAGCATGTTTCTGTTAGCCAATACATCCTGACAAAATACACCATATTACTGACCTGCTAATGTGCCTGGACCTTGTAGGCTAAACTGCAGAGAAAAGACCCATAACCGATCCAAATGATTGCCCAATAAGGCAGGCTAGATGCAGTTATTTTTCTAAATGAATATGCATGAAAAACACCAGGCTTTTGAGCGATTATTGAAATAACAATGGCAATTCACAGCAGTTTGCAGTCTAGAGTTTTATACTCACTTGAAAACAAGAAAATTATTAATGACATTGTTGTAGCCTAGGTTGGATACATTTCTGGTCCCTAAAAAAAACAGAATCCATCGAGTAGCTTTTCGAGCTGCGTGCCCGGGGACTGGGAGCTCAGCCTCGGGGCCGCACAGTGTAGGCTACCTATGATTTCCATTTCTGATAACTATGTTTTCTTTCACTGTGTAAATTGACTGGATATATTCACTGCAGTATGAAGCCTAACATTGAGCTGATGAATTAAGGGCTTCTAACTTAGGCTATTAGTAAAGAAAATAGTGTATTGGAAGAGAGATGCACACTTGCTCGCTGAATGTAAAATAAGCTACAGCATTAAGAACACACAGGGAGTGGGAAAGGAGAAGCCCATATTTTCCTTGTAGGCCCATCTTAACACCGATAGGCTACATCCTGCCAAAATACACCATACGAGTCGCCTGCTAATGTACCTTTCTAGCCATTCTAAATTGTCGAGAATGTACCCCAACTGATCCAAATGGTTGCATAATCAGGCCTAGGCTGTATGCAGTTATTTCGGCATGAAACAAAACAGGACGTTTGAGCGTTTATTCAAACTAGCCTATATCACTGTAGTTTACAGCCTTATAGACAATTGTGTACTGACTTGGTAACAAAAATGAATTCCTCATTGCACTGTTGTAGCACAGGTAGAATAATTGTCTTGTGTAAAAATGTAGCCCTAATCAATAGTGGAGCTTTGCATTCGCGGGGAACGGAGCGTAGCCTGGAGGAACCCACAGATCTGACATTTCATAATCTGTTAACTTATTTTTCTTGCACTTTGACTGGTTATTATTTAGCCTACAGCCCTAATATTTAGCTAATGAATAGCCTAATATCTAGCTTCTTACTTCAGCTACACATCAGACATCACTAGCCTGTCTTTTCCAGCTGTTTAGGCTATAGGCTACGCAAGCCTCTCCATGATAGCCATTCCTCTTCTCGTAAAATCCCAGGGAAAAAAGCTCTAGAATATTTATCTTGATATTTTTTTTATACTAGGCTTAACAGCCTATAACATTCAATTTTTTAATAGGCAGCACGATGCGTTGATCAGTTGACTGACATCTGTAGGACTGTAGAACGATAAACCTTCCCCTAGTGTGGATGCTCACCAAGGTTTTATAGTTATGTAGGCTATAGTTTATCGTTATTGGCTTTGTGGATGGCCCTTAACTCTGACACAACTAACATTATCACAACAGTACAACTAGTAGGTCTAGCTAACGTTAGCAAACTTGAAGGAAATAAATACAAAATTAAACTTGTTTACTTTACTTTTATGCTCTATAAATTGACTCCAAATAATTTACCGCACCAAGTTTGCAACCAGCGAACTGGCACACTGCAGTAAGGAAGTAAAGCGAAAGTCGAATCCCATCACTTCCGTTGTTTGGCTGTACCCATAGAAACATCTGAAAATTTGTTTGATACTTTGAGACGCAGTAAAGTCGCTTGACTGTCTTCATTGCTGACACTAGTGACCTAGAGGACACAGTACATTTATCCTGTTGTTTTACCGTCTGTGGATAGGACAGTGGTCTGAGTCTGTCGTAGTCTTCCTGTCCTGCTGTATCCCATAGACCCAGATTCACTGGTTTCCCATCTACCATCACATTGGCAGAGTAGTTGTCAAAGCTAGAGAGAGATACACCACATTGACATCAATGGATGTGATCAGCACACCACCAAGAAATAAAGGCAACGAGTTAATTTCAATGATTCGACAGGCCAAATATAGAATTTCCTGATCATCAGGAGAAAAACCCCCACATCTGACTATAAAATATAACAGTTCTGAATGTTAATGTTGGCATTCTATGTTTCTCGTGTGGGGCACCTGCTACGATGAGGGAGTGGGGGGATAGAGTGAGAGTGTACTTACACTGTGGGGATGTATTCCCCGGGGAACGCGTTGGTGGTGTAGCTGATGAGCAGGCATGTTTTACCCACAGCTCTGGAGGAGAGAAGCATAAAGAGATGGAGGAATGAAGAGGAGAAATAAGCCACCTGGCTTCAGTTTTGTTTTTGTCAATTTCAAAACTGAAAGGAGAACTTGAATGGGGTGTAACTGGCAAACTTAAGACAATGAGTTCAACTGAAAAATGTCTGCAGAATGACACATTTGAGTCCCAATCACAATGTCCTAAATAAAATTGGGTGGTGTAGCTCAATAAGAACATGCAGCAGACATTTAGGTTGGGTTGCACCATCATGGATACTCTTAAACCTTGATTTAACCCAGTTTATCTATAAATCTTGTTGCACCAAACTTGAAACCTAGTTGTAAATTACTCCCTATTTCCCCAAAATGTTGTGTTATCCAATTGGCTGTTACAGTCTTGTCTCGTCACTAAAACTCCCGTATGGACTCAGGATAGGCGAAGGCAGAGAGCCACGCGTCCTCCGAAACAACCCAACAAAGCCGCACTGCTTCTTGACACAATGCCCACTTAACCCGGAAGTCAGCCGCACCAGTGTGTCGAGGGAAACAGTAACACCTGGCGACCGTGTCAGCGTGCCCGGCCTGCCACAGTAGCCGCTAGTGCGCGATGGGACAAGGACATCCCTGGTGGACAAACCCTCCCCTAACCTGGACGACACTGGGCCAATTGTGCGCCGCCCCATGGGTCTCCGGGTCACGGCCGGCTGGCAAAAGAACATGGACTCGAACCCAGAATCTCTAATGGCACAGCTAGCACTGCGATGCAGTGCCTTAGACCACTGCGCCACTCAGTAGGCTTAAATTAATCCTAGTTAAATGTAATCCTTTTATAAACAAAAATCAAATGTAATCATGTTGCTCCACTGTTTTAAAGTCAAATGTAAAAGTAGGTTAGGGATTAAATCTAAAACTGCCACTGGAGGATGTTTAAGTTTATCATGTGCTGTGTTTTCAGAGCGATTACCAATTTCAGCTCCTGCGGCTTATGTTTGTAAAACTCAACTAGCCAGGTAACATTAACTAATTTCACAAATTTCAAAAAGCTCGAAAACTCACTTTGCTAGCTATCTAGCAAACTAGCAATGACCAGTGCTGGTTTGTTTCCATATGAATAAAATTAGAACATATTGCTATGTTGAATGTATTATGTATGACACGTGTCACTAATCATAGTTTAGTTATTTAATTAAGTGATAATGCCCAAGAAGCCGGTGTTTGGAGGATCTATTGGCAAACCGTGCAAATGACAGATGTACAACTCACATTTGGTCAGGTCTCCCAAAAAGTTAGTTGCAGTATGTAACATTTTGGGCGATCTGACCAAATGTACATAGATGTGAGTTATAGATGTCATTCTCATTGTAAGCAAGTCTAAAAATATGTTCTGTGTGCACTATGTGTATGCTGCCCATTCTTAAATTACATTTGTCTTTCACTTTGTTTTGTTCACCAGCTTCAACCAGCTGAAAATACAGAATTTCTGGTTATGTAAAATATATATTCACAGCTGTTAATAATGGTACAATGATTCTCTACACTACACTTGCTTGTTTTGTCACAAACTGAAATTAGGCAAAGTTGCTAGCTATAAACCTAGATATACAAAATCTAAATGAGGTCTAATCTAAGATTAATTTAAACCATGTTTGGGCAACCCACCCTAAAGGATTGCTAGCTTGCTAAGCACAATTTAATAGCTAATGATAATATGGTGGGTGCGTATTGATACGGATGTGTGAATTGGAAATGTATTTTTTTTGCATATCCCTGTCTGAGAAAATAGTGCATATAGCTGCGTAACCATAAACAGCAAACGAGAATGCTGAACAGTTAGCAGTAGGTAGCAATTACGCTAGCTAAGCTAAATTACAACATGCCACAAGTTTACAGACAAATGTGTCGTTAGCAAGCTGGAAACAGTGACAACAGTTGTCACCAGTTAGCTAGCAAAGTACCAAGCAAACTAAGGGCTACTAGAAACAATTTTGATATTATAATTTATATTCTACATCATAACTTATATTGTAAGACATTTTATAAACATAGCTAACTAGACAAATGTAGGTTAAACTTACCCGTCCCCCACTACAACACACTTGATGGCCTGCATCTGACGCCTCTCTCAGCTAGCTAGATAAAATTTGAGCTGATCGGTTAACCACTCGTTAGTTGCCCCAACGGGGAAAAACAAGGTTTGAGCCTCGATTAGAGGGCCCAAGTTACGATAGTTTGGAAATTAGTATAATTCCTTCAAATCAGTGTCCTCAACAATAACTTGGTGGAATTCTAAACTTGTAAAACAAGCAGCCACCACCCAAAAAAATCTCTGGTGCTAAACTTGAAAAAACGCCCTCAGACAACGGAAGCTGTAACTCCCATTCCATGCAAGTCATTTCCGTTTACTGTAGATTGGATAGAGGAATTTTCAAAGGACTGTCAAGAGACGCCACCTAGCGGTAAATTTAATATTTCTACAGCCACCTTTAGGTCATTAACGTTAGAGGGCAGTATTTTCTCATCATTTAATATTGTAAATATTTCAGGGAGGCAGGCATGAGACGAGACAGTCAAGACAAGTCCAGATGCAATACCTTGGGTGTTATGATTACATCACTCCGGAACTGTGTCATAGTTGTCCTGTGTTTTATCCTAAGAAAAAGGATGTGTTTATCCACATTTATATAGATGAAAAATTGCATCTTATCTAAATTAACAGATTAAAAGGGAGTTTATCCCCTGCTGACTGTGGATCCATGTTGTAAGACATCTGAGTAAGACAATATAAAACCAGTTAAGCTGTAATTTTGAGCTCTCTCTCTCTCCAGCCCCTGTCCACCCCCCCCTCTCCCATTATCCCCTTCTCAACAAAACTATTAAAGTGGCTTGAGTTCATCTTTAATTAATCAGTGTCTTCATGGTAACTCAAACCCTGTCTCCCCATGCCCATGTACACTGAACAAAAAACAAAAATATAAAGGCAATATGCAACAATTTGAAAGATTTTACTGAGTTATCAGTCAATTGAAATAAATTCATTAGGCGACACATTCCCTTCGCATAGAATTGATCAGGCTGTTGATTGTGGCCTGTGTAATGTTGTCTCACTCCACTTCAAGGGCTGTGCAAAGTTGCTGGATATTGATGGGAACTGGGACACGCTGTCGTACACATCAATCCAGAGCATCACAAACATGCTCAATGGGTCTCGTGAGTATGCAGAACTGTGGAGGTCCTGGGCTGGCGTGGTTGCACTTGGTCTGCAGTTGTGAGGCTGGTTGGACATACTGCCAAATTCTCTAAAATGAATGAAAATTAAATTCTCTGGTAACAGCTCTGGGGGGTATTCCTGTAGTCAGCATATGAATTGTGCACTCCTTCAAAACTTGAAACACCTGGTATTGTGCTGTGTGACAAAACTTCATATTTTAGAGTGGCCTTTTACTGTCCCCGGCACAAGGTGTGCACCTTGTGTGTTTAATGATCATGCTATTTAATCAGCTTTTTGATATGCCACACCTGTCAAGTGGATGTATTATCATGGATAATGAGAAATACTCACTAACAGGGATTTATACAAATTTGTGCAAATAAATTGAGAGAAATAGGCTTTTTGTGTGTATGGAAAATCTATGGGAACTTTTATTTCAGCTCACTTTACATTGTGTTTATATTTTTGTTCAATATATTTCTACCCAGAGAGATCTTATTATATTACTAGAGGGGCTATGTCATGAACCCTCAAAGTTCCGTAATGAGGCCAAAATTACAGCAATCTTGGTCAGGGAGAAATTCAAAACCAGTCTAATTGGAATGAATGTCAGCAGCTTCCTAGGTGATGCATTTCCTGCTTTTAATTATGTAGGAAAATAAAAGAAAGGCATGTGATGTATCAGAAATTGTGCAATGGAATTATAGTCAATCTAAAATACTGTCATATAATTATAAATAGAGTTTATACAGGTTTTATACATATTTTCTGCATAAATAGCCTCTAAAATATATGTAAACAGACCATGAATGTCTCAGATGTTGTTTTCTTGGAAAGCTTTGAGTGTTATTATATGATACAATATCAGTACTTGTTGCATTTAAAACTTTCTAAACTCAGTCTTCAACTGATTTCAGCAACTACATGGCTGTGGATTGACTGCATCATTTGAATGGAATGTTGGCATATTGGCAGTTAGTTTAAAAAATTAATGGAATTATTCCTCTAAAATTGTCTGGCTAGCTAAAACACATACAGTGTAGATAAATTCTTCGCATTCATTGTTTTACACAATATATTATCACAGCACTGGCAAAGCCATGGTTGACCAACTCCCTGACTAACATGGCTGACCTCTGGACCGTCATAAGAAGGTTCATGTCCAGTTTATATTCTAATTCTATGTTTATACCTCTCATCAGAATCGTGCAGGAAGGATTATGTTATTGGAGGATTTTGAAGCGATTGACACATTAATAGGATAGACAACAGCATTAAGTGGTGGGTTAAAGCAGAGGAAAGAGATTAATGCAGGATAAACATGCTTGTCACAGAGACTAGGGGCCAGCACTAGCACTAACACACATATGTGTCCCAATGGAAATGTGGAGCATTGGAGACATGTAAGATGCTCAAAGAGGAATTGTGTGGGGTTTGTGTAGAATCCGTGGGTGTTGGTAACTTTGTTAGATGCACTACCTTAAATGCATTATGTCACAGAGCATCCCTACCTCTGCATATATATATATATATACATACACACTGCTCAAAAAAATAAAGGGAACACTAAAATAACACATCCTAGATCTGAATGAATGAAATATTCTTATTAAATACTTTTTTCTTTACATAGTTGAATGTGCTGACAACAAAATCACACAAAAATTATCAATGGAAATCAAATGTATCAACCCATGGAGGTCTGGATTTGGAGTCACACTCAAAATTGTGTGGGTTGTAGTGTGTGTGGCCTCCACTTGCCTGTATGACCTCCCTACAAAGCCTGGGCATGCTCCTGATGAGGTGGCGGATGGTTTCCTGATCTCCTCCCAGACCTGGACTAAAGCATCCAATTCCTGGACAGTCTGTGGTGCAACCCCTCATCAGGTGGATGGAGCAAGACATGATGTCCCAGATGTGCTCAATTGGATTCAGGTCTGGGGAACGGGCGGGCCAGTCCATAGCATCAATGCCTTCCTCTTGCAGGAACTGCTGACACACTCCAGCCACATGAGGTCTAGCATTGTCTTGCATTAGGAGGAACCCAGGGCCAACCGCACCAGCATATGGTCTCACAAGGGGTCTGAGGATCTCATCTCGGTACCTAATGGCAGTCAGGCTACCTCTGGCGAGCACATGGAGGGCTGTGCGGCCCCCCAAAGAAATGCCACCCCACACCATGACTGACCCACCGCCAAACCGGTCATGCTGGAGGATGTTGCAGGCAGCAGAACGTTCTCTGTCACGTCTGTCACATGTGCTCAGTGTGAACCTGCTTTCATCTGTGAAGAGCACAGGGCACCAGTGGCGAATTTGCTAATCTTGGTGTTCTCTGGCAAATGCCAAATGTCCTGCACGGTGTTGGGCTGTAAGCACAACCCCCACCTGTGGACGTCGGGCCCTCATACCACCCTCATGGAGTCTGCTTCTGACCGTTTGAGCAGACACAGGCACATTTGTGGCCTGCTGGAGGTAATTTTGCAGGGCTCTGCCAGTGCTCCTCCTGCTCCTCCTTTCACAAAGGCGGAGGTAGCGGTCCTGCTGCTGGGTTGTTGCCCTCCTACGGCCTCCTCCACGTCTCTTGATGTACTGGCCTGTCTCCTGGTAGCGCATCCATGCTCTGGACACTACGCTGACAGACACAGCAAACCTTCTTGCCACAGCTCGCATTGATGTGCCATCCTGGATGAGGTGCACTACCTGAGCCACTTGTGTGGGTTGTATGCTACCAGCATTCAAAAGTGACCAAAACATCAGCCAGGAAGCATAGGAACGGAGAAGTGGTCTGTGGTCACCACCTGCAGAACCACTCCTTTATTGGGGGTGTCTTGCTAATGGCCTATAATTTCCACCTGTTGTCTATTCCATTTGCACAACAGCATGTGAAATGTATTGTCAATCAGTGTTGCTTCCTAAGTGGACAGTTTGATTTCACAGAAGTGTGATTGACTTGGAGTTACATTGTGTTGTTTAAGTGTTCCCTTTATTTTTTGAGCAGTATATATATATATATATATACATACATGTAAATATATGTGTATATTTATACTGTAAATTCACTCATACGCTACAGTTCTATGCCAAACTATCTATTTGTATATAAAATATGTCAACTTTGTGTAAATTCCTCTGTCTGTTTCTGCGTCTATATGTCGTCTATTGCTAGCAGCACCATATCACCAAGTAAAATTCTGGGTATGTGTAAATGTACTTGGTGAATAAAGGTGATTCTGATCCTGATGCATAGGTAGGCTTCTCTGATAAAGCTATGGAAAGCTACTGAATGTAAAGCATGCAGATCAGCAACACTACAGTATAGCCCAGAAGCAACTGTTCTGCTAGAGCTATAGAAAGTAGAGCAAACACACCATTTATGGAGTCTCCTTCTCATGGTATATAACACTAGCGTGGAAATGATAGAAGTTAATTCATGCAAATAGATCTTTCTCACTCTCCAAGCTCAGGATCTGAGTGTTTTGTCACCTGGTCATTATGTTTCCCATTATGTTTTTGAATCATCTCTCAACTACCGCATTCAAAACGCAAAGTTCATTTGCATAACAGTCTGTGGGGAATCGTCATGTAAATGTGTGCACGATTGCAGTAATTGGCACCATGCGAGAGCATGGATTGTCTGGATGACATTTTAGAACGCTGGAAGAGTCAATGAGGGAGTTCGATCAATCTCGCCCGGGCAGCGGTATAGGCATGTTATGTGTCAGCTAAAAGTTGATTGCATTGGATTTGGAATTGGGTTGCCTCCCGGTCGTGAGCCAGGTGCTCCGTTCATAGCCCAACACGAAGATGGCTTCAAAACAAAAGTGACGTAATTAAGCACGTGTAGTAATTAGTAGGATTCTGTGTTTTCCCATGCAAAAGTGATTGCTTTTAATAAAAATGCTTTATCTGCCTTCCCAATGAAAAATAGAATAGAAAATTCAAACATTTATTTTATGGAAAAGAGATGTTGTATGTTTCTGGTCGATGCACCATTGTTGACAAAATTACCTAGTGGCACAGATTTGCCTATTGTTCCATTTGAGAATGGTGCTCCTCCCTCCCTGCATTCGCCTGATGACCTTGCCCAGTGCCCTGCATAATCGAATCCGCCCACTGGAACTATCCAACCTTCTGATGGATACAGATTGTGGTAAAGATATTATTCCTTAGGAGGACTGAACCCTCTACCATGGTGTTATTCAGTTCAAATCCATTAAAATGTTATTGGTCACATACACATAGTTAGCAGATGTTCAAATCAAATTAAATGTATTTATATATCCCTTCTTACATCAGCTGATATCTCAAAGTGCTGTACAGAAACCCAGCTTAAAACCCCAAACAGCAAGCAATGCAGGTGTAGAAGCACGGTGACTAGGAAAGACTCCCTAGAAAGGCCAAAACCTAGGAAGAAACCTAGAGAGTAACCAGGCTATGAGGGGTGGCTACTCCTCTTCTGGCTGTGCCGGGTGGAGATTATAACAGAACATGGCCAAGATGTTCAAATGTTTATAAATGACCAGCATGGTCAAATAATAATAATCACAGTAGTTGTCGAGGGTGCAACAGGTCAGCACCTCAGGAGTAAATGTCAGTTGGCTTTTCATAGCCGATCATTAAGAGTATCTCTACCGCTCCTGCTGTCTCTAGAGAGTTGAAAACAGTTGGTCTGGGACAAGGTAACACGTCCGGTGAACAGGTCAGTGTTCCATAGCCAGACATAACAGACTGACCCTAGTCCTTCACAGTTTTATTTGAGACGACTGTACAACCATAAAAATTAATTGTTTGATTCAACAGAAGAACTCTTTGTTTCTTTGGACCTAGAACAAGCATCTCTGTTTTGTCTGAGTTTAAAAGTAGAACGTTTGCAGCCATCCACTTCCTTATGTCTGAAACACAGGCTTCTAGCGAGGGCAATTTTGGGGCTTCACCATGTTTCATTGAAATGTACAGCTGTGTGTCATCCGCATAGCAGTGAAAGTTAACATTATGTTTTCGAATGACAACCCCCAAGAGGTAAAATATATAGTGAAAACAATAGTAGTCCTAAAACGGAACCTTGAGGAACACCGACATTTACAGTTGATTTGTCAGAGGACAAACCATTCACAGAGACAAACTGATATCTTCCCGACAGATAAGATCTAAACCAGGCCAGAACTTGTCCGTGTAGACCAATTTGGGTTTCCAATCTTTCCAAAAGAATGTGGTGATCGATGGCATCAAAAGCAACACTAAGGTCTAGAAGTACGAGGACAGATGCAGAGACTCGGTCTGACGCCATTAAAAGGTAAATTACCACCTTCACAAGTGCAGTCTCAGTGCTACGACGGGGTCTAAAACCAGACTGAAGCATTTCGTATACATTGTTTGTCTTCAGGAAGGCAGTGAGTTGCTGCGTAACAGCTTTTTCAAAATTTTTTTAGAGGAATGGAAGATTCGATATAGGCCGATAGTTTTTAAAATAGTTTCTGGGTCAAGGTTTGGCTTTTTCAAGAGAGGCTTTATTACTGCCACTTTTAGTGAGTTTGGTACACATTGGTACGGATAGAGAGCCGTTTATTATGTTCAACATAGGAGGGCCAAGCACAGGAAGCAGCTCTTTCAGTAGTTTAGTTGGAATAGAGTCCAGTATGCAGCTTGAAGGTTTAGAGGCCATGATTATTTTCATCATTATGTTAAGAGAAATAGTACTAAAACACTTGAGTGTCTCTCTTGATCCTAGGTCCTGGCACAGTTGTGCAGACTCAGGACAACTGAGCTTTGGAGGAATACGCAGATTTAAAGAGGAGTCTATAATTTGCTTTCTAATGATCATGATCTTTTCCTCAAAGAAGTTCATGAATTTATGAAGTGAAAGCCATCCTCTCTTGGGGAATGCTGCTTTTTAGTTAGCTTTGCGACAGTGTCAAAAATAAATTTCTGATTGTTCTTATTTTCCTCAATTAAGGTGGAAAAATAGGACATCAGGTGCTGTAGGTGTCCTGGAGGGCAGGTAGTTTGCCCCCGGTGATGCATTGTGCAGACCGCCCCAACCTCTGGAGAGCGATGCTGTTATGGGCGGTGCGGTTGCCGTACCAGGTGGTGATGCAGCCCGACAGGATGCGCTCAATTGTGCATATGTAAAAGTTTGTGAGGGTTTTAGGTGACAAGCCAAATGTCTTGCGCCTTCTTCACAGCACTGTCTGTGTGGGTGGACCATTTCAGTTTGTGGAGGTCATGTGGTTGCGCTCTTGCATTTCTTTTCCACAAAGTGTAGCCCTTGGTTCTCCCCAGACCTGACTGCCCTTAACCAACACAAAAACATCCTATGGCGTTCTGCATTAGCATCGAACAGCCCCCGTGATAAGCAGCTTTTCAGGGAAGCTAGAAACCATTATACACAGGCAGTTAGAAAAGCCAAGGCTAGCTTTTTCAAGCAGAAATTTGCTTCCTGCAACACTGACTCAAAAAAGTTCTGGGACACTGTAAATTACATGGAGAACAAGAACACCTCCTCCCAGCTGCCCACTGCACTGAATATAGGAAACACTGTCACCACTGATAAATCCACTATAATTGAGAATTTCAATAAGCATTTTTCATTGACTATAACTGCCTTCGAAGTGAGGGATCTAACATTAAGTAGCCCTATTTTGAGATGTGAGGTATCACGATCTCTTTCAATAATGGCAGGAATGGGGGAGGTCTTTATTCTAGTGAGATTGCTAAAGCGAACACCGCCATGTTTAGTTTTGCCCAACCTAGGTCGAGGCACAGACACGGTCTGAATGGGGATAGCTGAGCTGACTACACTGACTGTGCTAGTGGCAGACTCCACTAAGCTGGCAGGCTGGCGAACAGCCTGCTGCCTGACCTGCACCCTATTTCATTGTGGAGCTAGAGCCCTGTCTATGTTGGTAGATAAGATGAGTGCACCCTTCCAGCTAGGATGGAGTCCGTCACTCCTCAACAGGCCAGGCTTGGTCCTGTTTGTGGGTGAGTCCCAGAAAGAGGGCCAATTATCTACAAATTCTATATTTTTGGAGGGGCAGAAAACAGTTTTCAACCAGCGATTGAGTTGTGAGACTGCTGTAGAGCTCATCACTCCCCCTAACTGGGAGGGGTCCAGAGACAATTACTCGATGCCGACACATCTTTCTAGCTGATTTACAGGCTGAAGCTATGTTGCGCTTGGTGACCTCTGACTGTTTCATCCTAACATCGTTGGTGCCGACGTGGATAACAATATCCCTATACTCTCTACACTCGCCAGTTTTAGCTTTAGCCAGCACCATCTTCAGATTAGCCTTTACGTCGGAGCCCTGCCCCCTGGTAAAAAGTGAATGATAGCTGGATGATTTGTTTTAAGTCTAATACTGCGGGTAATGGAGTCGCCAATGACTAGGGTATTCATTTTGTCAAGCTAATGGTGGGAGCCTTCGGCATCTCAGACCCCGTAACGGGAGGAGTAGAACTAGAGAAGGCTCGGCCTTAGACTCCAACTAGCTGCTTAATGGGGAAAACCGGTTGAAAGTTTCTGTTGGCTGAATGAGCGACACCGGTTGAGCATTCCTACAGCATTTCCCTCCAGAAACCATGAGAAAATTGTCCGGCTGCGGGGACCGTGCGAGGGGATTTATACTAACGTTACTATCTGTACTTACTGGTGGCACAGACGCTGTTTCATCCTTTCCTACACTGAAATGACCCATGCCTAACGATTGCGTCTGAAGCTGGGCTTGTAGCACAGCTATCCTCACCGTAAGGTCATACTCTGGACCTAGTTTTGTCCCATGAAATAAATGTTGTGGATCTTAATGTTTTTCCTCATAATCCTGGACTATCGGACCACCATTTTATTACGTTTGCAATCACAACAAATAATCTGCTCAGACCCCAACCAAGGAGCATCAAAAGTTGTGCTATAAATTCTCAGACAACCCAAATATTTCCTTGATGCCCTTCCAGACTCCCTCTGCCTACCCAAGGACGTCAGAGGAAAAAAATCAGTTAACCACCTAACTGAGGAACTCAATTTAACCTTGCGCAATACCCTAGATGCAGTTGCACCCCTAAAAACTAAAAACATTTGTCACAAGAAACTAGCTCCCTGGTATACAGAAAATACCCGAGCTCTGAAGCAAGCTTCCAGAAAATTGGAACGGAAATGTCGCCACACCAAACTGGAAGTTTTCCAACTAGCTTGGAAAGACAGTACCGTGCAATATCGAAGAGCCCTCACTGCTGCTCGATCATCCTATTTTTCGGCAGATCATTTTAGAAAGAAAGGGTCTAGATTGTCTAGCCCGGCTGATTTGTAGAGGTCCGGATTTTGTTTTCTTTCAGAACATCAGCTGACTGGATTTGGGAGAAGGAGAAATGGGGAAGGCTTGGGCGAGTTGCTGTGGGGGGTGCAGTGCTGTTGCAGTGCTGTTGACCAAGGTAGGGGTAGCCAGGTGGAAAGCATGGCCAGCTGTCAAAAAAATTATCCTGTATATTATGAGTACAGCGACTGCAATTAGAAGGCATCATGTTAATGTCACTACTTAGCTTCGGCTGGTGGAGGTCCTGACGAACCATATTCAGATAAAACGTGCGGGCTAGACAATCTAGACCCTTTCTTTCTAAAATGATCTGCCAAAATTGTTGCCACCCCTATTACTAGCCTGTTCAACCTCTCTTTCGTGTTGTCTGAGATTCCCAAAGATTGGAAAGCAGCTGAGGACACTCTTGACCCAAACTGCTACAGACCTATATTCTACCCTGCCTTTCTAAGGTCTTCGAAAGCCAAGTGAACAAACAGATTACCAACCATTTCGAATCTCACCATATCCTCTCTGCTATGCAATCTGGTTTCAGAGCTGGTCATGGGTGCAACTCAGCCACGCTCAAGGTCCTAAACGATATCTTAACCGCCATCGATAAGAAACATTACTGTGCAGCCGTATTCATTAATCTGGCCAATATCTCACTGGTCACCCCCAAAACCAATTCTTTCTTTGGCCGCCTCTCCTTCCAGTTCTCTGCTACCAATGACTGGAACGAACCACAAAAATCTCTGAACCTGGAAACACTTATCTCCCTCACTAGCTTTAAGCACCAGCTGTCAGAGCAGCTCAAAGATTACTGCACCTGTACATAGCCCACCTATAATTTAGCCCAAACAACTACCTCTTTCCCTACTGTATTTATTTTATTTATTTATTTTGCTCCTTTGCACCCCATTATTTTTATTTCTACTTTGCACATTCTTCCACTGCAAATCTACAATTCCAGTGTTTTATTTGCTATATTGTATTTACTTTGCCAGCATGGCCTTTTTTTTTGTTGCCTTTACCTCCCTTATCTCACCTCATTCGCTCACATCGTATATAGACTTATTTATACTGTATTATTGACTGTATGTTTGTTTTACTCCATGTGTAACTCTGTGTTGTTGTATGTGTCGAACTACTTTGCTTTATCTTGGCCAGATCGCAATTGTAAATGAGAACTTGTTCTCAACTTGCCTACCTGGTTAGATAAAGGTGAAATTTAAAAAATATATATATATCTATCTATACCAGGGTTTCCCAAAGTCGGTCCTACCCCCTCTGAGTGAACGTTTTGGTTTTGGGTGACCATCAATTTAACGCCTCATGTCCACCAGATGCATCAAACTCTTCGCGTTTTGGCATTCATTGTCAATGGAGCAGTCTGAAACGCTATGTTGGGGGTCTCGCACTAGGCTGCGGTGCGTTCTGTACCTAATGAGTTCAGCATTGATTTACCATGCGGTGATACAAACGACAGTAGGCCTGCACAAGCAGACTCCAACAAGCTTTTCAACTTTCGTTTGTATCACCGCATGGTAAATCAATGCTGAACGCACCGCAGCCTAGTGCGACACCCCCAACATAACGTTTCGGACTGCTCCATTGACAATGAATGACTTCCGCCAGAACCAAAGAGTTTGATGCATCTGGTGGAAATGAGGCGTTAAGTTGACAGTCAGAGGAGATGACGAGTCCATATCCTTACAATTGCAGCATTCAAAACAACTGGGAACTCTGAAATCACCGACTTCAATGCGCTCAAGACAACTGAGAACTCTGAAAAAAATGGGAATGGGAAAAATCTTCCCATTTGTTTTGAAAGCACCATACTTTCATCCATTTTTACGGACAAAAGTCTAATTGGCCGACAGAGACATTAGCCAATTAAAAAAGAGGAACACGTGCATGAGGACCAACATTTATTCATTCTAGTTTGATGTCATTTCTCCACGGATCAGTCTGGCCAACTCCATTACAAATGTACAGGTAACTACCAAAATAATATGGAAACACTTGAGTAAATGTTGGATACAAAGTATATTGAAAGCAGATGCTTCCACACAGGTGTGGTTCCTGATTTAATTAAGCAAATAACATCCCATCATGCTTAGTTAGGGCCATTTATAAAAATCCTGCGCAGGACATTATTTTAGCTACTATGGCTGTGCCCCCATAGGATGACAATGCTGCCATCCACTGAGCACGAGTGGTCACTGAATGGTTTGATGAGCATGAAAACGATGCAAGCCATATACCATGGTCGTCTCAGTCACCAAAGAATAATACCTGCCAGTCCATGACAGCCTGTCCAGCCAAGCCAACCATCTCAGCAGGATACACGCTCGCACGCACACACACACATATGCATACACACATCCACAAAGGCTTTCTCTATTCCAGCGCTGCCTGATGGAAGGTCATATACAGCTGTGTCAACACTTTGAAAATATACAGCGCAGTAAATCTGCACCGGAAATGTTGTCTTTGCATCTCAAATGAACTTCTATCATCTCTATTTGTTCTTCCCCTAACAAACCCCCTCTAGCTTTACCCTTCCCTGGTTACTTCATGGATTATAGTCATAAACCGTATCTCGCTCTTCTATAATGGTGGCAGAAGGATTCCCTACTGTGTATGCAACCTCATTGTTGTATGTAAGCCAGAGGCTCTTGCTGTGAGGCTGCCTGCATGAAAATAGACCTACTAATGAAAGTACATGATCATTAGGCTGTTTGTGTGAGAAACGTATTTTGTAATGAGGTGTTCAACGTATGGAAGCACATTCATCAACCAGCAGCAGAGTTCTTTGTTGTTGCATTATTAATCAGCAACCAGGACATTTCAGTGAGAAACAATTCAGCCATAACCAGTAACCACCGTTTCAGTGATGCGTCCTGCTCAACTGTGTACTGTGCCGTTTCGCAAACACACCTCAAATACAAATCAGATCCAAATTAAATTATACAGTAGAAGGAATGTTCCTGTTTGTAGGGGGATGGGAAGTGTCCTGTCCAGCAGGTGTCCTGTCCAGCAGCCTTGCTCTACTTTAGGTCTAAGGTCATCACATTGTGAGAAGGAAGGATGTCCCCCACATTTCCCTTTCCCTCCAGCTCTGTCTCCCACTCCCTCGTCTGACCGTTTCACCCTCTCACTCCCTCTGTGAGAAAGGAAGCTTATCACATTCACTTCACTGTGTGTGGTGTAGTGGGTAGACACACGTACTCAGATGTTTTCATTTGCTTTAGAACTACGGTGGAGTACAGTAGTTCTTGGAGAGTAGATGGGCATGCTTTTTTCCATGTCCGATGAGTCTGAGCTATGAGCTACCCCCTAAGCGTTGTAAGAAGAAAACATACAAAAGTTACTGTAAAAAGGCACTGATTTGATCTAATGAGTGTGGATGTGGATGGCTGATCTGTGACTTGTGACAAGACAGGTGGTTCATCCTTAAACTCAGCTGACTTAGTGACTCATCACTTTCCACATTCTTTACAAATACAGTGCCTTGCGAAAGTATTCGGCCCCCTTGAACTTTGCGACCTTTTGCCACATTTCAGGCTTCAAACATAAAGATATAAAACTGTATTTTTTTGTGAAGAATCAACAACAAGTGGGACACAATCATGAAGTGGAACGACATTTATTGGATATTTCAAACTTTTTTAACAAATCAAAAACTGAAAAATTGGGCGTGCAAAATTATTCAGCCCCCTTAAGTTAATACTTTGTAGCGGCACCTTTTGCTGCGATTACAGCTGTAAGTCGCTTGGGGTATGTCTCTATCAGTTTTGCACATCGAGAGACTGACATTTTTTCCCATTCCTCCTTGCAAAACAGCTCGAGCTCAGTGAGGTTGGATGGAGAGCATTTGTGAACAGCAGTTTTCAGTTCTTTCCACAGATTCTCGATTGGATTCAGGTCTGGACTTTGACTTGGCCATTCTAACACCTGGATATGTTTATTTTTGAACCATTCCATTGTAGATTTTGCTTTATGTTTTGGATCATTGTCTTGTTGGAAGACAAATCTCCGTCCCATTCTCAGGTCTTTTGCAGACTCCATCAGGTTTTCTTCCAGAATGGTCCTGTATTTGGCTCCATCCATCTTCCCATCAATTTTAACCATCTTCCCTGTCCCTGCTGAAGAAAAGCAGGCCCAAACCATGATGCTGCCACCACCATGTTTGACAGTGGGGATGGTGTGTTCAGGGTGATGAGCTGTGTTGCTTTTACGCCAAACATAACGTTTTGCATTGTTGCCAAAAAGTTCAATTTTGGTTTCATCTGACCAGAGCACCTTCTTCCACATGTTTGGTGTGTCTCCCAGGTGGCTTGTGGCAAACTTTAAACGACACTTTTTAAGGATATCTTTAAGAAATGGCTTTCTTCTTGCCACTCTTCCATAAAGGCCAGATTTGTGCAATATACAACTGATTGTTGTCCTATGGACAGAGTCTCCCACCTCAGCTGTAGATCTCTGCAGTTCATCCAGAGTGATCATGGGCCTCTTGGCTGCATCTCTGATCAGTCTTCTCCTTGTATGAGCTGAAAGTTTAGAGGGACGGCCAGGTCTTGGTAGATTTGCAGTGGTCTGATACTCCTTCCATTTCAATATTATCGCTTGCACAGTGCTCCTTGGGATGTTTAAAGCTTGGGAAATCTTTTTGTATCCAAATCCAGCTTTAAACTTCTTCACAACAGTATCTCGGACCTGCCTGGTGTGTTCCTTGATCTTCATGATGCTCTCTGCACTTTTAACGGACCTCTGAGACTATCACAGTGCAGGTGCATTTATACGAAGACTTGATTACACACAGGTGGATTGTATTTATCATCATTAGTCATTTAGGTCAACATTGGATCATTCAGAGATCCTCACTGAACTTCTGGAGAGAGTTTGCTGCACTGAAAGTACAGGGGCTGAATAATTTTGCACGCCCAATTTTTCAGTTTTTGATTTGTTAAAAAAGTTTGAAATATCCAATAAATGTCGTTCCACTTCATGATTGTGTCCCACTTGTTGTTGATTCTTCACAAAAACATACAGTTTTATATCTTTATGTTTGGAGCCTGAAATGTGGCAAAAGGTCGCAAAGTTCAAGGGGGCCGAATACTTTCGCAAGGCACTGTATATCACAATATTCCCGCCCTGCCGGGAATCACTGCCATGGGATTCAATCTGATTTCTCTGTCAATGAACCGTTTCTCACAACTATTCAACCATGGTTGTTGAGTCTAATGCCAGTCATGGACATGCAGCAACATTATGTGGACACTCAGGGAGAGTCCCTAAAACTCACAGAGTGACTGGAGATACGGTAGTCACAGTATTTCCTGGACAGTTGACTGAGACTCAGCCAGTTGGTTGTAAGTCAAGAGGTACCCCATTATAACCTTCTGGGTCACGTAACATGTTATCTTGCTCAAATATGTTTGTCACGTTCTGACCTCTATTTCCGTTGTTTTGTATTGATTTAGTATGGTCAGGGCGTGAGTTGGGTGGGCAGTCTATGTTTGTTTTTCTATGTTTTGGGGCATTTCTATGTTTTCGGCCTAGTATGGTTCTCAATCAGAGGCAGGTGTCATTAGTTGTCTCTGATTGAGAATCATACTTAGGTAGCCTGGGTTGCACTGTTTGTTTGTGGGTGATTGTCTATGTTGATGGCTTGTTTCAGCACAGGTCTCATTTTGTAGCTTCACGGTCGAATTTGGTTTATTGTTTTTGTTACTCTCTTGTATAGTGTTCAGTCTTTCGTTATTAAAGATTTACCATGGACACTTACCACGCCGCATATTGGTCCTCTGATCCATCTCGCCTCTCCTCTTCAGACGAAGAGGAGGACGACCGTGACAGAATCACCCACCAACCAAGGACCAAGCGGCGTGGTAGAAAACAGCGACGACAGCAGCAACAACAACAGCGGCCGGTATCACAGGACTCCTGGACATGGGAGGAGATACTGAACGGAGAGGGACCCTGGGCACAGCCTGGGGAATATCGCCGCCCCAAAGCAGAGCTGGAGGCAGCGATATGAGGAGGCAGCACGGCAGTGCGACAGGTACGAGAGACAGCCCCCAAAAATTTTTGGGGGGGGGCACACGAGGGGTGGAGCTAAGCCAGGTAGCAGACCTGCGCTCACCCCTCGTGCTTATTATAAGCAGCGCGATACTGGGCAGGCACCGTGTTATGCGGTTAAGCGCACGGTGTCGCCAGTACGTGTCCATAGCCCGGTGCGCTATAGGACAGCCCCCCGAGAGTGTCATGCGAGTGCGGGCATCGAGCCAGGGCGTATGGTGCCTGCTCAGCGGGTCTGGTCGCCGGTACGCAGTTTTGGTCCAGGGTATCCTGCGCCGGCTCTGCGTGCTGTGTCTCCGGGGCGCTGGGAGGGTGCAGTGCGTCCTCTGCCTGCGCTCCGCTCGTGCCGGGCGAATGTGGGAATGGAGCCTAAGGGAGAGGTGCGTGTAGTAAGCACTAGATCTCCCGTGCTTACCCACAGCCCGGTTCAACCTGTGCCTGCACTCTGGAGGGTCCGGGCTAGAGTGGTTATCCAGCCTGGGGAAGTGGTGCCAAGGTTGCGCACCAGAGCTCCAGTGCTCCCCCACAGCCCGGTCCTTCAGGTGCCTCCTCCTAACCCCAAGCCTCCTGAAGGTCTCCCCAGCCTGGTGGTTCCTGTGGCAGCCCCACGCACCAGGCTGTCTCTCTGTCTCCTCCCTGCAGGTGGTCCTGTCTGTCCGGCGCCGCTGCTGGAGCCTCCCGCCTGTCCGGCGCCGCTGCCGGAGCCTCCCGCCTGTCCGGCGCCGCTGCCGGAGCCTCCCGCCTGTCCGGCGCCGGAGCCTCCCGCCTGTCCGGCGCCGCTGCCGGAGCCTCCCGCCTGTCCGGCGCCGCTGCCGGAGCCTCCCGCCTGTCCGGCGCCGCTGCCCCTCTGTCCCGAGCAGCTGCCCCACCTCTGTCCCGAGCTGCCCCTCTGTCCCAAGCAGCCCCTCTGTCCAGTGGGGTCATTGAGTAGGGGGGCCATGGTGAGAAAGCCACGGAGGCGGACAATAAGGCGGACTAAGACAATGAGGAAGTGGAGTCCGCGTCCCGCGCCAGAGCCGCCACCGCGGACAGACGCCCACCCAGACCCTCCCCTATAGGTCAAGGTTTTGCGGCCGGAGTCCGCACCTTTGGGGGGGGGGTACTGTCACGTTCTGACCTCTATTTCCGTTGTTTTGTATTTATTTAGTATGGTCAGGGCGTGAGTTGGGTGGGCAGTCTATGTTTGTTTTTCTATGTTTTGGGGCATTTCTATGTTTTCGGCCTAGTATGGTTCTCAATCAGAGGCAGGTGTCATTAGTTGTCTCTGATTGAGAATCATACTTAGGTAGCCTGGGTTGCACTGTTTGTTTGTGGGTGATTGTCTATGTTGATGGCTTGTTTCAGCACAGGTCTCATTTTGTAGCTTCACGGTCGAATTTGGTTTATTGTTTTTGTTACTCTCTTGTATAGTGTTCAGTCTTTCGTTATTAAAGATTTACCATGGACACTTACCACGCCGCATATTGGTCCTCTGATCCATCTCGCCTCTCCTCTTCAGACGAAGAGGAGGACGACCGTGACAGAATCACCCACCAACCAAGGACCAAGCGGCGTGGTAGAAAACAGCGACGACAGCAGCAACAACAACAGCGGCCGGTATCACAGGACTCCTGGACATGGGAGGAGATACTGAACGGAGAGGGACCCTGGGCACAGGCTGGGGAATATCGCCGCCCCAAAGCAGAGCTGGAGGCAGCGATATGAGGAGGCAGCACGGCAGTGCGACAGGTACGAGAGACAGCCCCCAAAATTTTTTTGGGGGGGGCACACGAGGGGTGGAGCTAAGCCAGGTAGCAGACCTGCGCTCACCCCTCGTGCTTATTATAAGCAGCGCGATACTGGGCAGGCACCGTGTTATGCGGTTAAGCGCACGGTGTCGCCAGTACGTGTCCATAGCCCGGTGCGCTATAGGACAGCCCCCCGAGAGTGTCATGCGAGTGCGGGCATCGAGCCAGGGCGTATGGTGCCTGCTCAGCGGGTCTGGTCGCCGGTACGCAGTTTTGGTCCAGGGTATCCTGCGCCGGCTCTGCGTGCTGTGTCTCCGGGGCGCTGGGAGGGTGCAGTGCGTCCTCTGCCTGCGCTCCGCTCGTGCCGGGCGAATGTGGGAATGGAGCCTAAGGGAGAGGTGCGTGTAGTAAGCACTAGATCTCCCGTGCTTACCCACAGCCCGGTTCAACCTGTGCCTGCACTCTGGAGGGTCCGGGCTAGAGTGGTTATCCAGCCTGGGGAAGTGGTGCCAAGGTTGCGCACCAGAGCTCCAGTGCTCCCCCACAGCCCGGTCCTTCAGGTGCCTCCTCCTAACCCCAAGCCTCCTGAAGGTCTCCCCAGCCTGGTGGTTCCTGTGGCAGCCCCACGCACCAGGCTGTCTCTCTGTCTCCTCCCTGCAGGTGGTCCTGTCTGTCCGGCGCCGCTGCCGGAGCCTCCCGCCTGTCCGGCGCCGCTGCCGGAGCCTCCCGCCTGTCCGGCGCCGCTGCCGGAGCCTCCCGCCTGTCCGGCGCCGCTGCCGGAGCCTCCCGCCTGTCCGGCGCCGCTGCCGGAGCCTCCCGCCTGCCCGGCGCCGCTGCCGGAGCCTCCCGCCTGCCCGGCGCCGCTGCCGGAGCCTCCCGCCTGTCCGGCGCCGCTGCCGGAGCCTCCCGCCTGTCCGGCGCCGCTGCCCCTCTGTCCCGAGCCGCTGCCCCTCTGTCCCGAGCAGCTGCCCCACCTCTGTCCCGAGCTGCCCCTCTGTCCCAAGCAGCCCCTCTGTCCAGTGGGGTCATTGAGTAGGGGGGCCATGGTGAGAAAGCCACGGAGGCGGACAATAAGGCGGACTAAGACAATGAGGAAGTGGAGTCCGCGTCCCGCGCCAGAGCCGCCACCGCGGACAGACGCCCACCCAGACCCTCCCCTATAGGTCAAGGTTTTGCGGCCGGAGTCCGCACCTTTGGGGGGGGGTACTGTCACGTTCTGACCTCTATTTCCGTTGTTTTGTATTTATTTAGTATGGTCAGGGCGTGAGTTGGGTGGGCAGTCTATGTTTGTTTTTCTATGTTTTGGGGCATTTCTATGTTTTCGGCCTAAAACATGGGGTGGGGGAGGCTGTGTAGCAGCCCTCAGTTCAGCTCCCAGGCAGGGTGGCAGATGAATATTATCATATATGACGGCTCAGCACAGCCTAAGTTAACTCACACACACGCACGCGCGCACGCACACACACGCACAGACACACACACACACACACACACACACACACATACAACCACACACCGGACCATGTTAACTCGGTCAGCTTCCCACCATTCCCCAGGACTGATGCCTTAATCTGACAGACATATGCTGCCTCAGGGAACATGACAGCCTCCAGCTAAATATGGAATGAAGAGCATCATGTGGATGTTCCTTTAGCCTCTGATTGTCAACGAAAACATAGCTTTAAGTTGGACAGTTTGGTTGGGGGTGGGGGGATCAAAATGTATCATAAATCCAAGACAATAAAGTCATTTGAAAATGAAAAAAGGCGACAGAAATGTCATGGGGGGATGGACTTCAGCTGTACCTTAGCAACAACAATGGATTGAGAGATTTGAGACCCATTACATTAGTTTTTATTGATTTCAAGAAAGAGCAGGAATTGTGTCTGATTGAGAGTGCTTTTCATTACTCCACCCTTCCACAACCGCACACAGCAACATTTTTAAAGGGAGTAAAACTGGGGGGGAAACAGAGCCTTTCCTGGACCAGGCCGGACATCTGTTCTCAACACAGGAAATCATTCTCCAAAATGGAGGCCCCACACTGTCTGTGTGTGTGTGTGTGTGTGTGTGTGTGTGTGTGTGTGTGTGTGTGTGTGTTGGATTGAACTCTAGATCTATTTTTTCTCTCTGTTCTTCTCCTTTGATGAGTGGTCCTCAGTGCATCATTTAAACCAGCTAGCAGTACTCTCTGCATCACAGGCATCCTCTGTTGTAGCTGAGATAAAACAGCTGTGTCACAGTGGAAGAGAAAGAGAGGGAGAGAAATAGAGAGAGATAGAAGGAGGAGGGAAAAGAGTGAGGAGAAGTGGAGAAGAAGAAGGGGGGAGAGAGAGAGAGGGGGAAAGACAGGACGAGAGAAGGAGTAGGAGAAAGAAAGGAGCATCAAGGGTAATCTGGAGGTTTGATTTGGTGTGTACAGGAGGATGGGATTGAGTCTATATTGGCCTAACCTCTGTTCACTGTCTTCTGATACAAACTTCATCATCTCCCAAATCTGACACATCATGTACAGTACTGTAGGACTTGCCCTAAGGAGATAACCCCTTATACTCCTGGAAGATTCTCAACTGTGTCACAAAAAAGTTTTCTCCCCTTAAGTTTCTTTATAATATGGCGTGATTTGAAATCTAAACTGCTTTGTGCTTCTAGCTAAGGGAGGCCTCTGCATATCAATAGGACTGTATGGGGTCTTTCTGTGAATTAGCTGTAACCATCCACGCTCAAAAGCAGGGAGGAATCTTCATTTGTTTACCCCTGCAGCCTTTGTGAGAGGACCATTCATTTTCTGTTCCAGTAAACGCTTGTCGCATGTTCATTACAGACAGCACAGTTGCATCATTATCCTGGTCAGATAAACATCTCCTGGTTGTCTTCTGTGTAAGTGATTGCATAAATGAATGTGAATATCATAATTTGTATGATCCTATATTATATTGTGTGGATATCATGATCCATATCATCCTATGTACTTTACACTACATAACCAAATGTATGTGGACACCTGCTCGTCAAACATCTCATTCCAAAATCATGGGCGTAATATGGAGTTGGTCCCCCCTTTGCTGCTATAACAGCCTCCACTCTTCTGTGAAGGCTTTCCACTAGATGTTGGAACATTGCTGCGGGGACTTGCTTCTATTCAGCTACAAGAGCATTAGTGAGCTTGGGCACTGATGTTGGGCGATTAGGCCTGGCTTGCAATCGTGGTTCCAATTCATCCCAAAAGGTGTTCAATGAGGTTGAGGTCAGGGCTCTGTGCAGGCCAGTCAAGCTCCTTTACACCGATCTCAACAAACCATTTCTGTATGGACCTCGCTTTGTGCACAGGGGCAATGTCATGCTGAAACAGGAAAGGTCCTTCCCCAAACTGTTGCCACAAAGTTGAAGGTACAGAATCATCTAGAATGCCATTGTATGCTGTAGAGTTAAGATTTCCCTTCACTGGAACTGAGGGGACTAGCCCAAACCATGAAAAACAGTCCCAAAGAACAGTTATTGTCCTGCCAGAGGCAGTTTGGAACTTGGTAGTGAGTGTTGCAACCGAGGACTGACGATTTTTACAGGCTTCAGCACTCGTGGTCCTGTTCTATGAGCTTGTGTGGCCTGCTCCTAGACATTTACACTTCACAATAACTGAGCTTACACTTGACCAGAGTAGACATTTGATGAACTGACTTGTTGGAAAGATAGCATCCACGTTGAAAGTCACTGAGCTCTTCAGTAAGGCCATTCTACAGCCAATGTTTGTCTATGAAGATTGCATTGCTGTGTGCTCGATTTTATACACCTGTCAGCAATGGATGTGGCTGAAATAGCTGAATCTACTAATTTGGGGATGTCCCTCTACTTTTGTATATGTAGTGTATGTGTATTCAATGTGTATTCGTATACTATACTACTATTTGTATACTCTGTAGGACTAGCCTAGATATCATGATATGATAAAGAGAAAGAGAACAAATGAAAAAAAAAGGTAAAACATTATAAGGGTATATTGCCTTTGTGTAAGAGAAGCTGTAAGAGAAAGTCATACCAAGTTAAAGGAACAATCAATGCCGACTGACTTCCTCTTTAAAAAAAAATACATTTTTTTTATTGTCACATAAACCAGATAGGTGCAGTGAAATGTGTTGTTTAGCAGGATAAAGCTAATTCTAATCAGCAACCTTTCGATTACTGACCCAACACTCTAACCACTAGACTACCTGCTGCCCTTTCTAATTTCATTATGTAATAGTTATGTCATGGCTGTTCTACTGTCAACAGGCGTCAGTGTGGAAATGATGTAAGGGGTGTGGTGAAGTGAGGTCAGTTTTCCATAATTGTTACACAATCCTTTGGCAATCCATGAAACGGAAGCGATCCAATGTATTCCCATCCTCACAGTATGGTTCATGGGATAACATTCATTGTGTATCAGTAACTAAGGAGAGATGGGAAAAGGCAAGAAGTAGTGTAAGCCAACAGTATGGGGCCAAATTAGATTTGTTTTATACTCTAAGGGATTGGATCTGTCCCAAGACTTGGCTGTTTTTTCTTGGAAACCCATTTAATTCTCACTGTATGCTGTCTTTCATCCTATCCACTCCTCCTCCAAACCCTGAAGCAGTAGGTCTAAACCAGACGTAACAACAGAGCACCCTCCCCTCCCTTGGCCCTTCCAATCTGTACAATGGCTCTTCCTCTCAACTGCCATTGTGCAATGACATGAGTCCTCTGGACGTGTAGGTGGACCTAACATGTACTCCTGTGAGTGAGTCACACGTGCCCTTGCAGGTCGGATGCACTGAAGTCATGATGTCAGTACTATGTTGAGGATTGACAGGAGGAACTGCCAGGAGTTCCTGTAACATGCTGAATATATATAATAATTTACTATGTTTAACTGTTGGTTTAATATGTGATGTCACCAGTGGGAGGAGCCTCTAACATTCCCCAAAGAAATAAGAGAGATACAGCAGACACTTTGATTTGATCCTTAGAGCCAACACTCTGAGAGCAATTCAATAATCGTGTCATACATGATGCCATTTCATTGTGCATTTGCAAATTCCAAACACATTACGAAAGATGAATATATTAATGTCATTATCACCATCAAATGACAAAGGGGCGTAGGCACTGGTGGGCCTGGGTGGGTGCAGAGCCATCCACTGGAAAGCCAAGCCCACCCAATCAGTGTTCAGTGTTCCAAACGGGACATTAATTGTTATTTTACCTGAGTACAGCACTAGACTTGGGCAGGAGCTCACCAGGACCAGAACCGCAAATGTTATTCTGCTTGAGTTCCTGCACCTCCTATAGAATATTAGTGCAATAGTAAATATAAACGGTACCTGCACCCAAAATGAGTACTAGAACCTATTTCAATCCAAGTCAAGCACTGGCTTAAACACACATACACCCTCAGATGGAAGGGGGTGGGTAGGTGGGGAAATAATAATAATAATAATAACACATTTTATTTGGCAGATGCCTGTCAGGACACTCAAGGACATCTTACATAAAATCTAGTGCTGTACATAAAATCAATAATTTAGGCCTATGTAATGAATTGGATTTATGCTTGATTATTTACTGTAAAAAAAACAATCAGCTTAAAAATTTGCAAAATAATGGGCAGGTTCTGGCACTTGTCACTTGCACTGATACCATATGTGCAGTAAACAGTAGCCATCACTGTGTAGGCTTGGCTACACTGTGTAGGCTTGGCTACACTGTTACACTGTGTAGGCTTGGCTACACTGTGTAGGCTTGGCTACACTGTGTAGGCTACTCCCCATGATCTATCTAGCTAAGACTCACGAGCCAACTTGGCTAGCAAAAACAAGTACAATGGCTAAACAAAGCTCACAGTTACATTTTTTGTTGGATAAAATGTCAACTTATTTGATATCAGTGATTTTGCCATAAAGGGCCTCCAGTCCCTCTCTTTATCAATCACTGATCGCATTGATCTAATCAAGCGCATTAAATACAGTTTCAGTACATTCAGAGACAATGATCAGCACTACAACGCTGTTTTTTCTGCTAACGCAAGCAAAGCAAGCGGTACCAGAGCGCCAAGTCTAGGTCCAAAAGGCTCCTTAACAGCTTCTACCCCCAAGCCCGGTCTTGTACGTAAACAAGGTATGGTCTACACCTGTTGAATTCGGCGCATGTGACAAATACAATTTGATTTATTAAAGACTTTCAGAAATCATGAAATACGCTTCACTTCGACTCGAATTTAATTGGAAATATAACTTTGCCCTATGCTTCTCCACCCATGCGCTATAGTTGGGCCCTATAGGCATTTAATTGATATCACACAATACATTGTAGGCGCACTTGGTCTCCCGCGCCCAGCAGAGAATTGCACTCGGATTTTGACTTATAAAGTGATCTCGACTAAGAAAAGGTTGGTGACCACTGTTCTAGTCTATATAGGCTATGGCTGCCTATTGTGATTATTACTGTTATATCAGGGCATTATGTTCTAATCTCAAAGTCTATTAATTATAGGCCTATGGTTTATTATGTTTCGGGTCTATGTGAGTCCTATGTTAAATGCAAGAATCTTGGATTTCAAGACTATCTGGTCTGTAATGCGAAATTACATGTTAGATGGTTTGTTGTGTTAGACCGATTACAGTAGGGTATAGGGTAGGCTATGTTTTTATGATAATTTAATGATGATTTGAGTGCCCAAATTGTGGTCCACCTACATTTTTGCTGGCCCCGCCATCAACGGATTTCTGCCTACACCGCCGAATGACAGTTTAAGCTTGTTGCACCAAATAGAGACTTTATCTTCTATCAGTGCAAATTTTCTTAAGTTGTTCATATGTTTTTAATATATATATATATATAAATATACATGGAAATATACATGGAACTAATGAAACATTTTTTGAGGGTGAGGGGTTGTCTGTCACCACCGGGGCGGAGCGGAGTGATGACGTGTGGTAAACGTTTAGCCATGTAGAGAATCCGCTATCCTTTGCATTGGACTGCATTGGAGTAGGTTGGCTAACCTGGATAGAGAGTAGTGGCAGGATAACTATTATCATCGGATTTATTACATCCAATTCTTGGAAACGTTTCTTATACATCTTTGATCGTAATACATGGATGTTTATTTGGTGGTACCCTAGATTTCTCATGAAGGTAGGCTTTTTTGTTATTAATATATTTTCGCTGTTGCATTTCGACTGTGCACAGCTCAGCTCCCTGTGAGTCGTCGGTCTGTCATTACAGGATATAGATCGTAGCCTATCTACCGTTTAAAGACAGTAATAAAAACACGTCTACCTTGACATCTAAACTTGACCCACCGATCTGATTTCTGGACTGTCTCATCACGGCATTCACGAGATGGACGAAGACAATCAAGGTAAGACCCACGATGATTCAATCACCGTCTCTCTTTCCCTCTCTCTGTTCCATCATCTGCTGTGATGTGTGCATGTACTGCTAGGGACTATATGATATGCGCCGTAAAGCATGAGTCGAGGCATACAACTGTAACCACCAATGCATGCATTTAATCATCAGCAATTGATCTTGATTTTCCTTCAACACTAAGGTATTAAGAAATGCAATGGTATTTTATCAACTGTTGTCAGATATGGGGCTACATCAGGGGTAGGGTATAAAGAGACCTAGTGGAGGATGGTTACTGTTCATATTTCTTAATCATCAGGTGGGACAATAAATTATGATTATCCATCAAATAAGAGGGTGTATAGTAATTGACCTCAGTGTGAGGAATGCATAAAAACGCATGCAATGTTTAGTGCTTCTTCGTGTTTAATGTCGTTTTGAAGTTTGTGCTGGAGCTCTAGCTAGGCTTCGCTTCTTTCCATTATAAAGCAGTTATATTGAAACAGCCGCTCAATGCCCTGGACGTGTGAAAAAATATAAGATAAAGGTATCATTTTTAAACCAGGAAAGCGAACTTTTGCAACATTCATTAGATCCTTCAGAGTGGTATCCGTTCCAAATGGTTTTCCAGTTGAAATTGGAAGTTTACATACACTTAGGTTGGAGTCATTAAAACACGTTTTTCAACCACTCCACACATTTCTTGTTAACAAACTATAGTTTTGGCAAGTTGGTTAGGACATCTACTTTGTGCATGACACAAGTAATTTTTCCAACAATTGTTTACAGACATATTATTTCACTTATAATTCACTGTATCAGAATTATAGTGGGTCAAAAGTTTACATACACTAAGTTGACTGTGCCTTCAAACTGCTTGGAAAATTCCAGAAAAGGATGCCATGGCTTTAGAAGCTTCTGATAGGCTAATTGCCATAATTTGAGTCAATTGGAGGTGTACCTGTGGATGTATTTCAAGGCCTACATTCAAACTCAGTGCCTCTTTTCTTGACATGGAAAAATCAAAAGAAATCAGCCAAGACCTCAGAAAAAAAATTGTAGACCTCCACAAGTCTGGTTCATCCTTGGGATTAATTTCCAAATGCCTGAAGGTACCATGTTCATCTGTACAAACAATAGAATGCAAGTATAAACACCATGGGACCACGCAGCCATCATACCTCTCAGGAAGGAGACGCATTCTGTCACCTAGAGATGAACGTACTTTGGTGCGAAAAGTGCAAATCAATCCCAGAACAACAGCAAAGGACCTTGTGAAGATGTTGGAGGAAACAGTTAGAAAAGTATCTATATCCACAGTAAAACGAGTCCTATATCGACATAACCTGAATGGCCGCTCAGCAAGGAAGAAGCCACTGCTCCAAAACCGCCACACAAAAGCCAGACTATGGTTTGCAACTGCACATGGAGACAAAGATCGTACTTTTTGGAGAAATATCCTCTGGTCTGATGAAACAAAAATAGAACTGTTTGGCTGTTATGACAATCATTATGTTTGGAGAAAAACGGGGGCGGCTTGCAGCCGAAGAACACCATCCCAACCATGAAGCACGGGGGTGGCAGCATCATGTTGTGGGGGTGCTTTGCTGCAGGAGGGACTGGTACACTTCACAAAATAGATGGCATCATGGGGAAGGAAAATGATGTGGATATAATGAGGCAACATCTCAAGACATCAGTCAGGAAGTTATAGCTTGGTTGCTAATGGGTCTTCCAAATGGACAATGACCCCAAGCATACTTCCAAAGTTGTGGCAAAATGGCTTAAAGACAACAAAGTCAAGGTATTGGAGTGGCCATCACAAAGCCCTGACCTCAATCCTATAGAACATTTGTGGGCAGAACTGAAAAAGTGTGTGCGAGCAAGGAGGCCAACAAACCTGACTCAGTTACACCAGCTCTGTCAGGAGGAATGGGCCAAAATTCACCCAACTTATTGTGGGAATCTTGTGGAAGGATACACAAAACATTTGACCCAAGTTAAACAATTTAAACCCAATGCTACCGAATACTAATTGAGTGTGTGTAAACTTCTGACCCACTGGGAATGTGATGAAAGAAATTAAAGCTGAAAGAAATCATTCTCTCTACTATTATTCTGACATTTCACATTCTTAAAATAAAGTGGTGATCCTAACTGACCTAAAACAGGGAATTTTTACTAGGATTAAATGTCAGGAATTGTGAAAATCTGAGTTTAAATATATTTGGCAAAATTATGTGTAAACTACTTACTGACTTCAACTGTATTTAAGTGACAGTGATAAACTACAGCCTATGGCATCCCATAGGTCTACTGCTTTCACGATGCAAGAGAAAACCCACACACAGTATATTTTGATAACCCCCCCCCCCCCCCCCCCCCACACACACACACACACACACAGGAGGGGTGAGATACACACACTTACACAATCTCACAATCTCACACACAAACACCAAATCCAAACAGGATAATCTTCCAGCCCCATCCCAAGGCAGGGGGCGAAGGCCATGTAAATGTGTTGTAAACATTTGTCTTGAGAAGAGAAGCAGAATAACTGTTTGGCAGTTAAACTGTGAGAGATTAGCAGATGCTGAAGAGGGGACCCTCTGCATATCTCACCCCTCTTCAGCCCACACTGGTCCATCCTGTTTCTGTAGTGTTAACCCTTTTCATGCTCTACATAACCCCTGCCTGGTTAAATTAAAGTTTAAGGGCAGAAGGTAGCCTAGCGGTTAAGAGCGTTGGTTCGAATCCCAAGCCTACTTGATGAAACATCTGCCAATGTGCCCTTGAGCTAGGCACTTAACCCTAGTTGCTCTGGATAAGAGTGTCTAGTAAAATGTGTGTGTGTGTGTCTGCTCAAAGTATACTGTACACTATGCTGGCATGCTACATTTCCCCCTGGTAGTCAGAGTAGCGCTGGTTAAAATGCCTTTTTAATTCAAGTCAAAACCCTTAAACTCAAATCAGTGCTGTGCAGAGTGTAACGCTTCATGATGTCATGGAGCTGTACTGTGCTGTGCAGCATATGGTCAAAGTTGGGGCATAATTTGTTCCGCCTCCGTTTACTGCCTGCTAACAAGGAGAGGGAAAAAGGGACATGATATAGGATTAGTTCATGTTCTTATATGTGCTGATAGTGAGCATGCATACTTCCTCTCATAGGATAACAAACAGAGATAATTACACAGAAGAACAGAACACACACACACACTCCGGCACACTCTGAGAAACTAGGGCAGTGAGTAGAGTAGAATATGGAATTCATTAATGCGTGTTTACTCCTACTTCTACACACTTGGCGCACTCCTCTGTGCTGTTTACATGCCACAAGACAGACGTCTGCGCTCACATTGTGTAAAACAGACCCTAAATCACAAGTGTTGTATGGCACAAAGTCTATTTTATAGACTCATTGTATAGTTAGGCTGGTAGAGTGAAAGCAGAAATGAAATACATTGTAGGCCTACAAATTGTCCAGCACTCACTTGATGCTGGTTGTGGGTTTTTAGAGCCTCTATTTCCTCTAGATCTGTAGGGACATTTTCAGCTTTGCCTTCGTCAGGGGGATAAAGGAAAGTGCTCTGTTTGAGTGGTGTTTTTACTAAGTGTTCTGTTTGAATGGTGTTTTTACAAAGTGTTCTGTTTGAATGGTGTTTTTACTAAGTGTTCTGTTGGAATGGTGTTTTTACTAAGTGTTCTGTTGGAATGTTTTTTTTTACTAAGTGTCCTGTTGGAATGTTTTTTTTTACTAAGTGTTCTGTTTGAATGTTTTTTTTAACGAAGTGCTCTGTTGGAATGTTTTTTTTATTAAGTGCTCTGTTGGAATGTTTTTTTATTAAGTGCTCTGTTGGAATGTTTTTTTTATTAAGTGCTCTGTTGGAATGTTTTTTTTATGAAGTGCTCTGTTGGAATGGGTTTTTATTAAGTGCTCTGTTGGAATGTTTTTTTTATTAAGTGCTCTGTTGGAATGGGGTTTTTACCAAGTGCTCTGTTGGAATGTTTTTTTTTATGAAGTGCTCTGTTGGAATGTTTTTTTTATTAAGTGCTCTGTTGGAATGTTTTTTTTATGAAGTGCTCTGTTGGAATGTTTTTTTACAAAGTGCTCTGTTGGAATGTTTTTTTAATTAAGTGCTCTGTTGGAATGTTTTTTTACAAAGTGCTCTGTTGGAATGTTTTTTTTAATTAAGTGCTCTGTTGGAATGTTTTTTTTAACGAAGTGCTCTGTTGGAATGGGGTTATTACTAAGTGCTCTGTTGGAATGTTTTTTTTTACTAAGTGCTCGGTTGGAATGTGGTTATTACTAAGTGCTCTGTTGGAATGTGTTTTTTACTAAGTGCTCTGTTGGAATGGGGTTATTACTAAGTGCTCTGTTGCAATGGGTTTTTTACTAAGTGCTCTGTTGGAATGTTTTTTTTACTAAGTGCTCTGTTGGAATGTGTTTTTTACTAAGTGCTCTGTTGGAATGGGGTTTTTACTAAGTGCTCTGTTGGAATGTGTTTTTTACTAAGTGCTCTGTTGGAATGGGGTTATTACTAAGTGCGCTGTTGCAATGGGTTTTTTACTAAGTGCTGTGTGTCTTGTCAGTATTTCTTGTGTCCGGATCCTGATAACCTTAGTGACACCATCTCTCTTTCAACATGCTTTCTTCTATCTGACCGTGGGAAACACCAAGGAAACCCCTTTCCTTCCATTCTCTCTGGGCAGAAAGTGTTTTTTTTATTAAGTGCTCTGTTGGAATGTTATTTTTACAAAGTGCTCTGTTGGAATGTTTTTTTTAACGAAGTGCTCTGTTGGAATGGGGTTATTACTAAGTGCTCTGTTGGAATGGGTTTATTATTAAGTGCTCTGTTGGAATGTTTTTTTTAACGAAGTGCTCTGTTGGAATGGGGTTATTACTAAGTGCTCTGTTGGAATGGTTTTTTTACTAAGTGCTCTGTTGGAATGGGTTTATTACTAAGTGCTCTGTTGGAATGTTTTTTTTACTAAGTGCTCTGTTGGAATGGGTTTATTATTAAGTGCTCTGTTGGAATGTTTTTTTTACTACGTGCTCTGTTGGAATGGGGTTTTATTAAGTGCTCTGTTGGAATGTTTTTTTTATTAAGTGCTCTGTTGGAATGTGTTTTTTATTAAGTGCTCTGTTGGAATGTTTTTTTACAAAGTGCTCTGTTGGAATGTTTTTTTTATTAAGTGCTCTGTTGGAATGTTTTTTTTACAAAGTGCTCTGTTGGAATGGGGTTATTACTAAGTGCTCTGTTGGAATGGGTTTATTATTAAGTGCTCTGTTGGAATGTTTTTTTTAACGAAGTGCTCTGTTGGAATGGGGTTATTACTAAGTGCTCTGTTGGAATGTTTTTTTTACTACGTGCTCTGTTGGAATGGGGTTTTTACTAAGTGCTCTGTTGGAATGGGTTTTTTATTAAGTGCTCTGTTGGAATGGGGTTATTACTAAGTGCTCTGTTGGAATGATTTTTTTATTAAGTGCTCTGTTGGAATGGGTTTTTATTAAGTGCTCTGTTGGAATGTTTTTTTTATTAAGTGCTCTGTTGGAATGTGTTTTTTATTAAGTGCTCTGTTGGAATGTGTTTTTTACTAAGTGCTCTGTTGGAATGGGGTTATTACTAAGTGCTCTGTTGCAATGGGTTTTTTACTAAGTGCTGTGTGTCTTGTCAGTATTTCTTGTGTCCGGATCCTGATAACCTTAGTGACACCATCTCTCTTTCAACATGCTTTCTTCTATCTGACCGTGGGAAACACCAAGGAAACCCCTTTCCTTCCATTCTCTCTGGGCAGAAAGTGTTTTTTTTATTAAGTGCTCTGTTGGAATGTTATTTTTACAAAGTGCTCTGTTGGAATGTTTTTTTTAACGAAGTGCTCTGTTGGAATGGGGTTATTACTAAGTGCTCTGTTGGAATGGGTTTATTATTAAGTGCTCTGTTGGAATGTTTTTTTTAACGAAGTGCTCTGTTGGAATGGGGTTATTACTAAGTGCTCTGTTGGAATGGTTTTTTTACTAAGTGCTCTGTTGGAATGGGTTTATTACTAAGTGCTCTGTTGGAATGTTTTTTTTACTAAGTGCTCTGTTGGAATGGGTTTATTATTAAGTGCTCTGTTGGAATGTTTTTTTTACTACGTGCTCTGTTGGAATGGGGTTTTATTAAGTGCTCTGTTGGAATGTTTTTTTTATTAAGTGCTCTGTTGGAATGTGTTTTTTATTAAGTGCTCTGTTGGAATGTTTTTTTACAAAGTGCTCTGTTGGAATGTTTTTTTTATTAAGTGCTCTGTTGGAATGTTTTTTTTACAAAGTGCTCTGTTGGAATGGGGTTATTACTAAGTGCTCTGTTGGAATGGGTTTATTATTAAGTGCTCTGTTGGAATGTTTTTTTTAACGAAGTGCTCTGTTGGAATGGGGTTATTACTAAGTGCTCTGTTGGAATGTTTTTTTTACTACGTGCTCTGTTGGAATGGGGTTTTTACTAAGTGCTCTGTTGGAATGGGTTTTTTATTAAGTGCTCTGTTGGAATGGGGTTATTACTAAGTGCTCTGTTGGAATGATTTTTTTATTAAGTGCTCTGTTGGAATGGGTTTTTATTAAGTGCTCTGTTGGAATGTTTTTTTTATTAAGTGCTCTGTTGGAATGTGTTTTTTATTAAGTGCTCTGTTGGAATGTGTTTTTTACTAAGTGCTCTGTTGGAATGGGGTTATTACTAAGTGCTCTGTTGCAATGGGTTTTTTACTAAGTGCTGTGTGTCTTGTCAGTATTTCTTGTGTCCGGATCCTGATAACCTTAGTGACACCATCTCTCTTTCAACATGCTTTCTTCTATCTGACCGTGGGAAACACCAAGGAAACCCCTTTCCTTCCATTCTCTCTGGGCAGAAAGTGTTTTTTTTATTAAGTGCTCTGTTGGAATGTTATTTTTACAAAGTGCTCTGTTGGAATGTTTTTTTTAACGAAGTGCTCTGTTGGAATGGGTTTATTATTAAGTGCTCTGTTGGAATGTTTTTTTTAACGAAGTGCTCTGTTGGAATGGGGTTATTACTAAGTGCTCTGTTGGAATGGTTTTTTTACTAAGTGCTCTGTTGGAATGGGTTTATTACTAAGTGCTCTGTTGGAATGTTTTTTTTACTAAGTGCTCTGTTGGAATGGGTTTATTATTAAGTGCTCTGTTGGAATGTTTTTTTTACTACGTGCTCTGTTGGAATGGGGTTTTATTAAGTGCTCTGTTGGAATGTTTTTTTTATTAAGTGCTCTGTTGGAATGTGTTTTTTATTAAGTGCTCTGTTGGAATGTTTTTTTACAAAGTGCTCTGTTGGAATGTTTTTTTTATTAAGTGCTCTGTTGGAATGTTTTTTTTACAAAGTGCTCTGTTGGAATGGGGTTATTACTAAGTGCTCTGTTGGAATGGGTTTATTATTAAGTGCTCTGTTGGAATGTTTTTTTTAACGAAGTGCTCTGTTGGAATGGGGTTATTACTAAGTGCTCTGTTGGAATGTTTTTTTTACTAAGTGCTCTGTTGGAATGGGTTTATTACTAAGTGCTCTGTTGTAATGTTTTTTTTACTAAGTGCTCTGTTGGAATGGGTTTATTACTAAGTGCTCTGTTGTAATGTTTTTTTTACTAAGTGCTCTGTTGGAATGGGTTTATTACTAAGTGCTCTGTTGGAATGTTTTTTTTACTAAGTGCTCTGTTGGAATGGGTTTATTATTAAGTGCTCTGTTGGAATGTTTTTTTTACTACGTGCTCTGTTGGAATGGGGTTTTATTAAGTGCTCTGTTGGAATGTTTTTTTTATTAAGTGCTCTGTTGGAATGTGTTTTTTATTAAGTGCTCTGTTGGAATGTTTTTTTACAAAGTGCTCTGTTGGAATGTTTTTTTTATTAAGTGCTCTGTTGGAATGTTTTTTTTACAAAGTGCTCTGTTGGAATGGGGTTATTACTAAGTGCTCTGTTGGAATGGGTTTATTATTAAGTGCTCTGTTGGAATGTTTTTTTTAACGAAGTGCTCTGTTGGAATGGGGTTATTACTAAGTGCTCTGTTGGAATGTTTTTTTTACTAAGTGCTCTGTTGGAATGGGTTTATTACTAAGTGCTCTGTTGTAATGTTTTTTTTACTAAGTGCTCTGTTGGAATGGGTTTATTACTAAGTGCTCTGTTGTAATGTTTTTTTTACTAAGTGCTCTGTTGGAATGGGTTTATTATTAAGTGCTCTGTTGGAATGTTTTTTTTACTACGTGCTCTGTTGGAATGGGGTTTTTACTAAGTGCTCTGTTGGAATGGGTTTTTTATTAAGTGCTCTGTTGGAATGGGGTTATTACTAAGTGCTCTGTTGGAATGATTTTTTTATTAAGTGCTCTGTTGGAATGGGTTTTTATTAAGTGCTCTGTTGGAATGTTTTTTTTATTAAGTGCTCTGTTGGAATGTGTTTTTTATTAAGTGCTCTGTTGGAATGTTTTTTTACAAAGTGCTCTGTTGGAATGTTTTTTTACAAAGTGCTCTGTTGGAATGTTTTTTTTATTAAGTGCTCTGTTGGAATGTTATTTTTACAAAGTGCTCTGTTGGAATGTTTTTTTTAACGAAGTGCTCTGTTGGAATGGGTTTATTATTAAGTGCTCTGTTGGAATGTTTTTTTTAACGAAGTGCTCTGTTGGAATGGGGTTATTACTAAGTGCTCTGTTGGAATGTTTTTTTTACTAAGTGCTCTGTTGGAATGGGTTTATTACTAAGTGCTCTGTTGGAATGTTTTTTTTACTAAGTGCTCTGTTGGAATGGGTTTATTATTAAGTGCTCTGTTGGAATGTTTTTTTTACTACGTGCTCTGTTGGAATGGGGTTTTATTAAGTGCTCTGTTGGAATGTTTTTTTTATTAAGTGCTCTGTTGGAATGTGTTTTTTATTAAGTGCTCTGTTGGAATGTTTTTTTACAAAGTGCTCTGTTGGAATGTTTTTTTTATTAAGTGCTCTGTTGGAATGTTTTTTTTACAAAGTGCTCTGTTGGAATGGGGTTATTACTAAGTGCTCTGTTGGAATGGGTTTATTATTAAGTGCTCTGTTGGAATGTTTTTTTTAACGAAGTGCTCTGTTGGAATGGGGTTATTACTAAGTGCTCTGTTGGAATGTTTTTTTTACTAAGTGCTCTGTTGGAATGGGTTTATTACTAAGTGCTCTGTTGTAATGTTTTTTTTACTAAGTGCTCTGTTGGAATGGGTTTATTACTAAGTGCTCTGTTGTAATGTTTTTTTTACTAAGTGCTCTGTTGGAATGGGTTTATTATTAAGTGCTCTGTTGGAATGTTTTTTTTACTACGTGCTCTGTTGGAATGGGGTTTTTACTAAGTGCTCTGTTGGAATGGGTTTTTTATTAAGTGCTCTGTTGGAATGGGGTTATTACTAAGTGCTCTGTTGGAATGATTTTTTTATTAAGTGCTCTGTTGGAATGGGTTTTTATTAAGTGCTCTGTTGGAATGTTTTTTTTATTAAGTGCTCTGTTGGAATGTGTTTTTTATTAAGTGCTCTGTTGGAATGTTTTTTTACAAAGTGCTCTGTTGGAATGTTTTTTTACAAAGTGCTCTGTTGGAATGTTTTTTTTATTAAGTGCTCTGTTGGAATGTTATTTTTACAAAGTGCTCTGTTGGAATGTTTTTTTTATTAAGTGCTCTGTTGGAATGGGGTTATTACTAAGTGCTCTGTTGGAATGTTGTTTTTACTAAGTGCTCTGTTGGAATGGGTTTATTATTAAGTGCTCTGTTGGAATGTTTTTTTTACTAAGTGCTCTGTTGGAATGGGTTTATTACTAAGTGCTCTGTTGGAATGTTTTTTTTACTAAGTGCTCTGTTGGAATAGGGTTTTTACTAAGTGCTCTGTTGGAATTATTTTTTTACTAAGTGCTCTGTTGGAATGGGGTTTTTACTAAGTGCTCTGTTGGAATGTTTTTTTTACTAAGTGCTCTGTTGGAATGGGGTTATTACTAAGTGCTCTGTTGGAATGGGGTTTTTACTAAGTGCTCTGTTGGAATGGGGTTATTACTAAGTGCTCTGTTGGAAGGTTTTTTTTACTAAGTGGTCTGTTGGAATGGGGTTTTTACTAAGTGCTCTGTTGGAATGGGGTTATTACTAAGTGCTCTGTTGGAATGGGGTTTCTACTAAGTGCTCTGTTGGAATGTTTTTTTTACTAAGTGCTCTGTTGGAATGGGTTTTTTACTAAGTGCTCTGTTGGAATGGGTTTTTTATTAAGTGCTCTGTTGGAATGGGGTTATTACTAAGTGCTCTGTTGGAATTATTTTTTTGTTAAGTGCTCTGTTGGAATGGGTTTTTATTAAGTGCTCTGTTGGAATGTTTTTTTTATTAAGTGCTCTGTTGGAATGTGTTTTTTATTAAGTGCTCTGTTGGAATGTTTTTTTACAAAGTGCTCTGTTGGATTATTTTTTTTATTAAGTGCTCTGTTGGAATGTTTTTTTACAAAGTGCTCTGTTGGAATGTTTTTTTTATTAAGTGCTCTGTTGGAATGTTATTTTTACAAAGTGCTCTGTTGGAATGTTTTTTTTATTAAGTGCTCTGTTGGAATGGGGTTATTACTAAGTGCTCTGTTGGAATGTTTTTTTTATTAAGTGCTCTGTTGGAATGGGGTTATTATTAATTGCTCTGTTGGAATGTTTTTTTTACTAAGTGCTCTGTTGGAATGGGTTTATTATTAAGTGCTCTGTTGGAATGGGTTTTTTACTAAGTGCTCTGTTGGAATGGTGTTTTTACTAAGTGCTCTGTTGGAATGTTTTTTTTTACTAAGTGCTCTGTTGGAATGGGGTTTTTTACTAAGTGCTCTGTTGGAATGTGTTTTTTACTAAGTGCTCTGTTGGAATGGGGTTTTTACTAAGTGCTCTGTTGGAATGGGGTTTTTACTAAGTGCTCTGTTGGAATGTTTTTTTTACTAAGTGCTCTGTTGGAATGGGGTTTTTACTAAGTGCTCTGTTGGAATGTGTTTTTTACTAAGTGCTCTGTTGGAATGGGGTTATTACTAAGTGCTCTGTTGGAATGGGGTTTTTACTAAGTGCTCTGTTGGAATGTTTTTTTTACTAAGTGCTCTGTTGGAATGGGGTTTTTACTAAGTGCTCTGTTGGAATGTGTTTTTTACTAAGTGCTCTGTTGGAATGGGGTTATTACTAAGTGCTCTGTTGGAATGGGGTTATTACTAAGTGCTCTGTTGGAATGGGTTTTTTACTAAGTGCTCTGTTGGAATGGGGTTATTACTAAGTGCTCTGTTGGAATGGGGTTATTACTAAGTGCTCTGTTGGAAT